>NC_141039.2:34467500-34757500 GCF_052040795.2 Danio rerio | reverse complement strand
GTGGTCCAGAATAGGGTCAGTTCTGGTTCATTTGGTTGAATTCTGGATGATATGTGATATTGCTATGGCTTAATTGTGGCCCAGATCTGGCAAACAGGAGCAGACCGCCCAAGTGCCATCATTCCATGCGGTATGTGGGCCGGATGTAAGTGTCTGGCGTGGGCCGGATTAGAGCCAGATGAATTTTACTAGCTGGGGAGTACATTTCTATCAGCACTGGATTACGGTGATATACTTTATATGCACGCACCTCTGAATGTTTTTTTTTTAATTAAATTAGATATCGTCTATCATAGTGCCTCAAGATTTGTCACTGATTTAAGTGCACGCACACATCACTGTAATTTATATAAAATGACAGAATGGACCTCATTACAGTTAAGGAGAAAAAAAAAAACATATCTTAGTTATTTTAAAGCTTTAGTTGGTAAATTGGCATAGTAATGTATGTATCCATGTGTATCCATAGTATCCATGTAATCATTTGCATGGATATATGCAAGCATTTGCAACGTGTTAAAAAAAAACTATTTATTTGAGGTGCATAAGTGACACAATGATCTGAAGATTGAACATGTAGTTTAGAGAATTTCATTTCATTTCTCAAAGCCCATCTCTCGCCCAGAAAACAGTAGGAAGCCCAGGGTTCAAGGACCTTTTGAGCTCAGGGCTCTCTCCTGGGACAGCATGCCAAACAAGCTTATAATCAATCATCGACTAAGTGTGAACTCTTGAAATTAAGTTGAAACAAAAACTGAATTCCCTCAGGTGCAATAAGTTGAATTATAATTTTACAGTTGAAATGTGGAACAGCTTGCACAGTTGAGCTACCAAACGCATCTAAGAGGTCTGCGATGAATTTGCAGTCATTCCACGAATTTACAGCCTCCAGTAGCTTCCTCTTGACAACATAAACTGTGAGTAACAGTAAAGCTCAGAGAGAAGACAAGGGTCATATTTTCACATGGCTGTGCTGACAAGCGTTACAGATATTTTGCCGGTGTGCTCTGGGTAAGACTGTGAAAGCTGAAGGAAAGATTAGAAGAGGAGCGGAGCGGTGTGGGTGGACATCATTTCACTGCAAACACAAAGGCTCCACTGATCCACCGAGGACATGGTTTGGGCTACAGGAGAGATGTCACCTTCGTTAATCATTACACACTTTGTACACTTGGCACGGCAAACTACACAGATAATGGCTCGTTAGACGTTTGGGACATCAAAAAAAAAAAAAAGTTTGACAGTGTTCATGAGGGAAACGCTGCAGATATTGCACATTAAAATATGATTATCTGGCTTAGATTAATGCTTCATTAACTCTTTGACAGGAGTGAATTAAATGCTCAGTGGAGTGGGTAACATTTTTCAGCTGATGAAAAGTGTACAAGACAAAAACATTAAAACACAATTCAAAAGCTGAGAACAAAACGGTGAAAAGTTCACTGTAAACATGCTGGGTTCCACACAATATGAAGAAATTAAGTTAACTTCAGTTTTACAAATGTAAGTGGATTGAACACAAAACAATTATGTTGTCCCCTAAAAACAATAATTGTATTGTTTTAGCTTATTTTAAATAAGTAGTTTAAACAAACAGCAAACATAATTTGTTCCAGTGTATGTGATCTTCAAATAGTCTTCAGCAGTTCTTTGCTTTGCAATCATGTATGAGAACTAGTTTACATACTAGAACCTACAAAAACCTATAATGGTTCTCTGGCCATTCTTTTGGGTGTTTTGGTTCACACAGTAAAACCCAAAAAGTTAAGGTAACTCAAACCATTTGAGCAAACCGATTGCAACAAACCATTTTACATTCAAAAACTGAGTAACTTAATCCATTTGAGTAAATGAAGCAATTTAAGCTAAGTAAAACTCAATAAATGTAGAAAACTCAAACCAACTGGGTACTGTAAAATCCAATAAGTTAAGGCAACTCAAATCATTTGAGGAAACCAATTGCTACAAACCATTAGAGTTAAAAAACTATATGAGTACGGCAAACTTTCTCCATTTAAGTTGAAGTAATGAGGTAAATAATTAACCCAATACATTCACCAATGAGTTCAAAACTCTTTTCAAATGAGTAGAATGAACTTTCAGTACATTTTGAGTTAACTACACTCATTTCAGTTGATAAAGTTGACTGTTGGGTTTTACAGTTCAGCAATTAACGTGCTTAATTATGGCCAAAAAAAATCATGATTAGTGCAATTTGGCAACATTTTCTCTTTAGAATAAGAACAGTATATTATTTATACAGTGCTATGTGCCATTTTTAGCCTTGTTTCCATTCACATTAAACAAAATGTGATGTCTAGATTAAGGTCTTTAAAAATCAAAACTTTACAGCATATCTGCAGCATTTCACCCAAATGTTTGGACATTAAATTAAACTGCTAACCCAACGTTAGCTTAGTGGTTGTTTTTTTTTTAGAAGGGGTTTAGGTTTGAACATTTCTTTTTACTGATTGACAGAGAAACACATAGTGAAAACATCGTTTTTAAACAAAAATCACTTTAAGGAGCATTGATTTATTTAGCTTATTTTAGTAACTCACCTGAAGTACCCATCTGAAAATAGTCCAATCTAGTTTAAGCCCTTGTTTTGGTCATGGCACTTCTGCAAATATTCCAGGACGGATTCCTCTTTTCTGTACTGTCCCGATCACACATGTGTTTGTGAGGAGAAAGTAAGTGCCCTGGATATTCATTTACAGACTGGCCAGACTTTGAGGCTGGTAAGTGTATAAATCATTAGGTAAATGATAGGTTTCCTGTTTTAATGTTCTTATTAATAATCCAGCTACTAGATTCAGTTTGATTTAAAAGAATAGTTTGCCCCCCAAAAGGTTAACTTCTGGTAGTTAATTCACCCTCGGGCTATCCAAGGGAGATTTTTTTTTTTTAGGATTTTTATATGAGGATTTTTATCTGAAACAGTGGTCATTTGTGATTTAAAAAATGTCTTTTAAAAAATGCACTTTCATGTGGCTGATGTTTAGTACATTTTCATTTTGGGGGAACTAAATAAAAGTTCATAGCTACATAATTAAAACTAAGATTCTGTCCACAAGAGGGACACAAACACAAAAAAGAAGAGCAATGCATTTTCACTGTTTTCCTTTAAAGAGTACAAATGTGGTCCTCTGGAAAATTAAAAACTATATAATTATGACTTTTAGATTCAAGTAGGCCTAATATGAAGTAAGATGATGTAAAATATAGTTTATATAAAATATAAAAAATATGCTTTATTTCCTGCTTTAAATGTTTTTTCATAAAAAAGATTCTCATTTACAGTACATTATTACTGCTATTATACTCATATTAACCGGTTTAGGGTAACAGCCTATTTGCTCCTGTGTAAAGCACATAGGCATAAGATGGTGATGAAATGGTTGTGAATGATTTTGAGTTGTTTTTTTATTTTTTGTATTTTGAATGTAGGCCAAGTTTGAGGTATGTTATGTCATATCTATAGGAAGATCATCTTAACTGTCTTGAAAAACAAGAAGAGCAGTGGAGTCCATCACAGACCTCTGCTTTACTGTGATTTAGCGTTGAGTTTAGCGCCCTCTCTCTGTTACAGGGTGTAACTCATCATTTATATACTGTATGAAACGCATTAGAAGAACACGATATTCAAAACATTACGTTTAAAATATGACTTAGTGCGCTTTAAGATTAGTGATTTGGTTATTTAAAAATGTTTATGTCATGTTTATGTTTTTAAAAATGTTTATGTCCTACTTTTTGTCCCCACAAAGTGGTTACCAAAATGTTTTGTGACCAGCATTGTTCAAAATAAATGATTTTGTGTGTGCATAAATTAAGTCACACATATTTGGAGAGAGGGTGGGAAAATATTGACCGGCTGCATTGATCACACAGTCTACTCTACAGCACTGGTGTTAAAGTCAGTTTCTGGAGAGCCACAGTTCTGCTCACTTTCGCTTTAAAGGTGACCTATCATGCCCCTTTTTATAAGATGTAAAATAAGTCTCTGATGTTCCTAGAGTGTTTGAATTTTCAGCTCAAAATACCACACAAATAATGTTTATAACTTTTTGAAACTGACACTTTTAGGCTTTGATAAAAATAGTGCCATTTGTGTAACTGTCACTTTAAATTAAAATTAGATTTTTTTATGCCTCGATTAAGAGTATCAATCATTGTTTCTACAGACGTTTTTTTCTACCAAGTGTGATTATAAAAATATATCTATAATTATTTTCTACCATTAGACTGGCTAAATTCACACATTATTGTCACACAACTATGTTTATACCAGTGATTTTTGCACCCTTTAACACACATTACACTAATTAAACATAGCTAATCAAACTAACTGAGTCATTCAGGTTTGTTTGCAGCCCACAGGTAAGTGTGTTGTGGCCCTCCAGAAACTGAATTTGACACCCCTGGTTTTAAGTGTGCCATTTCATTTTTACACTAGAAATTCATATAATCTCTTTTCTCTTTTTAAATTTTAAACAAAGCATGTTAATTTGGGGAAATGGTTTAGTTCGCATAAGAACTGATAACGATTGAGTGTGGATGGGCAGCAGACTATTCTAATAATATTGTTTCCTGGATATTATCTTCATTGTCTTTACAGGCCAGAGATGGGTCATCTGTTTACGTCTAGCCAACATGTCAGCTTTTTATAGCGAGATACAGCATCTTACAGGATGCACACCAGGCTGGTGATCACCAGGAATACAGTTATGATTGATTTCTCCTGAGGAACTGGCATTTCATTCAGAAGATGGAAATTAATCGCCAACTAAACCTACCCTCCAGAAAAGTACACGCATTATTTAAAAGAAAATCATAACCACAATTGATTATGAATGACAGTTAACTTATTAGATTATTCCTGTTATGCAGCGCATTCATGCATATTTGAAAGAGTATCCTTTACTATATTTTTAATAGGGATTTAACGGAATTATATGTTTTAAGATATGTTAATAACTACAGGACAGTGTGTATGCAAATCAACACAGACAGAATAACTGACTAATTTAGTCAAATAAATGAATTATGAAGCAAAACAATTTGTTAAAAGCAAAATGTTCCTGTGAAACATTTGAGTTTAAAATAATATATATATTTTTTATGTAGGCCTATAGTTTTTCCATTGTGGAAATTTAGTATTTTATCAAATTTAACAAATGTTTTTGATTGTGTTTTGATTGTTTTGAATAAATAATTATATGTTGGGCGATTAGATTTTAATAGTAGACTGTTTATTACTTAGGCTAATTTTATTGTCTTGATCAATGTTTTTATTTTTCCTAACCCTTTGTGGTTGTATGTCTAGTACCCTAGGGCAAGTGACTCAGCACATCCCAATAATTATATTAGTCTATAATATTAATATGACATGAAATGTCTAGTGCTCAGCAGTAGTTCATTGTGCATTTTTGTTTTAAAAATGGAACAAATCCGTACAGAATAGCAGTCCTGCTAAATCTGACAAATGTAAACAAACTTGAAAAAAGTAAATATTAATTTTACATTTCGCAACTGCTTCCAAATATTTCCTCACAAATACTAACAGAATCGTTTTACGCGTCGTTAAAGATAACGTAAACGTCTGGAAGCCTCTTCTGGCATCCACTTCCTGCATCCACATGGGACTGACTGTCGCTGCGGGTGAGAGGTCAATTGTTGACTTCCATATATCCAGTAATATTATGCTGCGGCATCCCAGGACAATGTGACCCTCCTCGGATCACCTTCATTAGCTAGTTGAAGCGCCTCGGAGTGCGAGTGAGCGCACGGGAGGGCCAAAATACACCCAGGGCGAGCAGACACCGCTCTCCAGCCGCACCATCTCCAACTCCGGCTGCAGTTTGACGGTAGCGCGGGGAGGTAAGGCGGATTACTGCGCGTTGAGGGCATATAGCTTTTCATGCTAGCGGCGATACTGTAACTGTAGCGCTCTGTGCATCAAAGCTGCGCTGCTATGAAGGCATCTCACACCCGCAGTCATAGCAAGTGATCAATCGAGACGCGAATCGCTTTCGAAAACTAAAGATCAGGGACTTTTTGTAGTAGTGCATGACTTTACGCGCTGTCTGCCAGAAGTAAAAGCTGTCTTCAGTTCACTGCGTTCATCTGCAAGTGTGAAAACAAAGGCGAAGATAATGCATTCTTGCATGCAGTTGCACAGCAGCGCGTGCCCGCTGGGGTTAGCCAGTTAGCGCGAGCTTGACACAAAATAAAGTCATGATTACAGACGTGCGTTTTATTTGAAGGTCGATGTTAAAGCAGACCGTAGGCGAGTAGTTTGTGTGGTTACTCCAGCATGACAAACTGGCACATCCTGGCAGGCTGTTTGTAGTTATTGTGATGTTTTGACAGCCCCCCTTGTCCCCTGCGGGTGACTCCTCGACCATGCGACAGTGGTGCCTTCCTGCTGTGGCTCCACGCGCCGAACCGCTCCCTACGGGCCGATTATCACCTCAAATCTCAGGTAGGACAACACATATGATGTGCAAACACTTTAGCCAAGTTATTGTGTACTGCTAGATTCGCATTTTCTCCTGAAATCTCTGTTTTCAATGTACTAAAAGGCTTATTGGGAAATAAAAATGTATTACATTGATATCATGTTTATATTTTCGTGTCCCCTGATGAAAAAAGTTGTTTGCTTGCCCACATTTTTAATTCAAAATCTATATTACTTCATTAATTCTTAAGAACATAAAAGATTCACATTTAAAGAATCTCTCTGTATACATGTGTACTGTATATATGAAAATATAATACCAAAGTGGTGTGTATAATGTAGTCATGAGGATTATATTATGTACAGCAGTGTTTCTCAACCACGTTCCATCGAGGACCACCAGCATTGCCTGTTTTGGATGTCACCTTAGTCTGTCACACTAATTACAGGTCTTTTAGTCTCTACTAATGAGCTGAGGATTTGAATATGGTGTGTTTGGTTAAGGAGATGTGCAAATATGTGCAGAGCTGGTGGTCATTCAAAAACATGGTTGAGAAACACTGATGTACTGGATATATAGCAAAATATACTGTACATTCTATTCAGTAAGTATGTCAGTAGAACATTACTGAAGAGTTTTAGCTGAAATCATGGTGATTTATGAAATCAAGTCAACTGTCTGTAGTTTTGGAGTACAAAAACAACACATACAGGCAAAACAAAATTAATATCAGAGGCTCTTTACAATACTCTCAGGTTCTATGAAGTGGATAAACCCCTTACACATTATCCATAACCAGGGTGTCCGTGGATTCTTTAAAAGTATTAAAATGTGTCAGCGCCAATAGCCTAGTGGTTAAGTTCACCAACATATAGCACCTAGGTGCTCATGGCAACCCAAGTTCGATTCCCAGCTCGAGGTCCTATGCTGATCCTTTCCCTCTCTCTGCTCCCAATGCTTTCCTGTCTGTCCTTCACTGTCCTATCACATTAAAGGTAAAAAAACCCCTAAAAGTAATTAGAAAAGAAAGTCTTACATTTCAAAAGCAAAAATTTAGGCCTTATAAAGTCTTAAATTCACTGAAATATTGTGCTGTGGGTCTTAAATCATTTTAAACAGGTCTTAATTTACGTTCAGGTAAAGCTACCCTATCGGGCCAACATACACAACTTTTTTTATATTTATATTATATTTATATTTACAAAACAGATGTTAAGATATGTTTAAAGGAAATTCTCCAAATGAAATTCTCCAATCGGGGGAAGAAAACTAAAGCAACACATTCCTTTCCATAATCTTTTTTTAATACAAAAACTAATTAAAGACGTAACTGGGCCATTAGAAAAAAAGTCTGTAAAAGTCTAAAGTTAAATTCCTAATGGTCCTAAAATGGTCTTAAAATGTCTTAAATTTGACTTGAAGAGACCTGCAGAAACCCTGATAACATTACTTTTAGACCACGGCCTATTTCATGCCCATGATAGTCTACTCTAGAGCACAAGTTTCCTGTCGCTTAATAATATAAACACAGATGTTTGTTTACGACAGAGAAGGAGGATGCATTTTTTGTATCGTTAATCAAAATGATATAGTTGCTTATCCTGGATGCTGAAAAAGCTTGTATAAAAACAGGGGTGTGATTATTATTATTTTTATGCCATAAATTCACATTTTATTTGCTAATTGTGCTGTGAGAATAGAAAGCTATAGAACTGACCACACTTTTGATAAAATAAGATATTTCAGGGTGTCCACAGGGTCTGAAAAAGTATCAAAAGTTAATAAATCTAAGAAAATTAAGACCCACAAAAGGAATGAAAAAGTCTTAAATGCGTTTTTACGAGGTCTTTAATTTTGTTCAAGCAGTTGTCCAAAGTGTAGCATAAATATATTTATTTTCCTCCTAATATTAACTACGGTGTGCTTAATTTACACTATTGGTTCAGGCCGGTGTGGTGAGAAGAAATTGAGTCCAGCCAAGCTCCTCCATCCGGGTGATTTCATGTAATTTGCGACAAATGTGGGAAGGTAATGTGACGCTCTCCACATGCAGCGAAACCATAGAGCGAAAAACACACACCAAAATGGGAAAATGTAAGTTTGCGTACTCCTGGTTGGAGAAAGACGAGTTTAAACAGTTAGTTTGAAGCCTGTCGCAGAAAACAACCGCGTTATTTATTCTTTCAAGCTTTGTTTCTTCTGAGCTTATCGGAGTTCTGTTGCATGGTTGTGCTCCATTGATTTATTTATCTACCACTGTTTATTAACAACTGTTTATTAAGTTAAAGGTTTGATATTGATTAGAAGTATAAAATATTAAAATATTCAGAGGTTTTTAAAAAGTCTTAGAAGGGTATTGAAATAACCCTTATTATTTCTGTATATACTATTTATTTTTGTAAGTGAAATTCTGGATCTGTATGAAGGAGAGCAGACCTTTCAGGATAGAAATGGTATTTAGCCTCCTGTTGTCCAACTCAACACTGAATGTTTATTTTTATTTCTATTAAAATAAAAACATTGTGGCATGGTGGCTCAGTGGTTAGCACTGTCGCTCGCCTCACAGTAAGAAGGTCACTGGTTCAAGTCCCAGCTAGGCCAGTTGGCATTTCTGTGTGGAGTTTGCATGAACTTCCCATGTTAGCCTGGGTTTACTCCAGGTGCTCCGGTTTCCCCCACAGTCCAAAGACATGCGCTATAGGTGAATTAAAAAAACTAAATTGACTTTAGTGTATGAGTGTGTTTGTAAATGTAAGTGTGTATGCATCTTTCCCGGTACAGGGTTGTGTCAGGAAGGGCATCCGCTGTGTAAAAACACATGCTGAAATAGTTGGCGGTTCATTCTGCTGTGATAAATAAGCGACTCAGTGTACCACTGATTATTACAGCAAACCGTACCATATACACACTAAAATCACAGAATGGCCGCAAACTGTTTTAAAGCCGTTCATTGATTTAATGCTTTGAAATGATACAAATGGTTGATTTGACTGAGCTCCAGACTGTCACGCTCCGCACCATTTGAAGAGGCTGTGGTACATTATGTAGTAAAGGACATTCAGTTTCCTATTCAGACTTCATCAGACCTCAGTGTATAAACAGAAATCATGGGTATTCATTTTGTTTTACCCGTGTAATTTTTTTATGCTTTACAGTACTAGTAGCCCTTGACTTGAAATTTATGAGTCCCCATAAACCACAGTTTCAGCTAAAAACCTTCTCTAATGTTCTACTGAAAGAATAAAGTCACCTCAGGATGACCTTAACAGCAATTTTTCAGTTTTAGGTAAATTGTACCTTTAAGTCTTCTGATCATCCAGACTCAACAACACTGGCTCAGTTAATGAGTTTGGGGGTGTAACCATTGTAATCTGTTTTGCTGATCAATTGCAGGTTTTTTCTTTGTTGTTGTTGTTCTGTAGAGTGCATTAGAGTCCCCCCACGCTTTCAGCAGCCTTCATTTTGAAAGTGTTTTCTCTCATTCATCTCTCAAAAAGGTTTTTAAGACTTAATAAGCCATGAATCAAACCAGCCAGCTACAAGGTGAACCAACCACGACATTATGAACATTGATTTAAGGTCAAAATAATTGCTCTTGAATTAAAGTATTTGAAAATTGGACAAAAAAAGAAAAGAAAAAAAACAATGATGCAAGAATGTGCTTAAATGGTTTAATACTAGAAAGAACTACAATCTCATATACAAGTCATATAAAAAAATATAGAAACAACATTTTGGGCCCAATCATACACCCGGCGCAATGTGACGCAAGGCGCAGCGCAATACTTGTTTGGTAGTTTCAGGTTGGCGCAAGAGTCATTTTGAGGCGTTGCGCTACGCTGTTTAAATAGCAAATGCATTAGCGCTCATATGTGCGTCCATTGGCGTTCTGGTCTAAAAAGGAAGGCGTTCTGAGGCGCAATGCTGGCACGTTGCTATTTTGAGAAACTAAAATAGATTTTTCATTAGACCAAAACAAACCCGGTCTAAACTCCGGCGCAGAGTTGCGCCTCGCTTACACACTGCTTAATACGCACAAGAGAGCAATAGGCAAATATCTTTACATATGAAAAAATTTTAATATTAAGGATATATATATAGGATATAATAAGAATAGATATAGGATATAAATATATAGGATTAAAATATTAAAAAACATATAATTTTCTAGCCTACATAAATATGAAAAATCACTGCTTTTATGTTTTCTTCATCTCGGGAGGCTTTTTCAGTTCATTCATAACAATTTGCTTTTGTATAATGTTATTATTATTAGCAGTATCATTTATTATATCCATATTTATATTTGTTTTATTAAAAACAAGCTTAGATTTGCCCACCTGTCAGGTTTTAGACCATGTCAGGTTTTAGACCATGTGTTTTAGGATATAACTCAGGTTTTTGAACACACTTCGTTATTATTGTTCATTTATTCGTTTGCTGGAAATTAGAACTGAATTTAGAAATAGTTTTGAAACGAATATTTGCGCTTAACAAACGCAATTAATTATTTATAGACTAATTGATGTCTGTGCTTAAAGGTTTCCCTATCCGAAAGTGAAAGTGATCCAATATCTCATTCTCACGCAGTAGATGCTCTGTTTAACAGTTTTCTGTTAAAAAAACTGTCAACTGTTAACTGTTTGCTAGTGAAATGCTCAGTTTTTCCACTTAGACTTACTTTACGTCCTGTAAATAGCGAATGCGCTCTTGGCGCGACGCAGCTGGCTCTTAAAGGGAATGGGAGATGAGACTCTTAATTGGTTTATTCTCAAAACACACTTATAACTCATTAAGAAAATAAACTCAACACTTTTAGACTATGCGCCACGGCGCAAAGCCGATTTTCCCATCCGTAAATTAGCAAAAATGCGTTCTGACACGCCCTGAAAGCGTTTGCGCCCTGCGTTTTGCGCTCTGCGCATGGACCGTCAAAATAGAGCCCTCTTTGTTTATTGTAAAATATAGATATAGAGTGTCTAAGTAGTTTGAGATTGCAGGGAACCATGAAACCCCCCTGTCTCAGCAAGGTGTTTTCACACCTCTAGTTTAAAAAAAGTCAGGAAAGTGGGTGAGTCCACCTTTGTTTAGGTGGGAGTGTCTAGTGGCGAAAGAGGGAAGGGTTTGCATTAAAGGGGGGAGTTTCAGTACATGCACTACAGCTGATTTTTACAGCGGCAACACAAACACAGACGCAGGGGAGGTGGCTCGTGAACATGTTTACATGGACATCAGTAATCAAATTATTTGCCTTAATCTGAATAAGACAATAATATGATTAAGGTGTTTACATGAGTTGCTTTTTGAATGTTCCTTTCATGATCATGTTTTACATGTTATAGCACATAGATTAATTAACATCATTGCATCATTGCCACACTATTCACATTTACTCCAGAGTTTATGTAATTTTGGGTGTTTCATTCTTAATTTGTCGACTTTAACTGCAGTTTGGCACTTTCACTTTCGTTTAGGAACATTTCATGCATTACCTCCGTGACAAATAAGATATTGAATGTGAGGAATTGCTGGAAGAGTGTTGTTTTAATGGAATTTTTGATACTGCACGCCGTAGGGAAGGAAAAAAAAACTGTATTTCTCGGTAGATGCAGAGAATAGCATAACATCTGTGTGTGTATAAACTGTACTGTCACAAAACATGGCAAAAATCATCCATAGTAAAAATCCTACATGACGGTAATAGTTTGATTAAGATGTTTACATCCTTGCATTCAGAGAGCAGCATTTAGAGTGGATCGTTCAGTCCATAATATTGTTGTGATATTAACATACTGTAAACTTAGTAACTAAATCATTTTGACTATAGTATGTCTTTAAAAACTGAGTACTGCTGATGATACACACTAAGTTTGCCTCTGAATAAACATAAAGTACACTAATCACACATCAAATCCGATGAGAAAAGACAATCAACACAAACTGGTATTGTGTCTATTTTTAAAAGAAGACGAGCAGCAAACCCGGATTTCCAGTAGTACAAAGCTCTCAGGTAAAACATGTTCCTTACAAACAGATTTTTGTCACGTGTTTGCAGACTTCTGTAATAAACAAATGTGGACCCACATGCAGCGGTGCTCTCATTGCGGGAAACAAAACCTTTGTTGTGGCACATTTATAAACGCAACACTGATGACCCATGTCTCCGAACAATTCTTCTTTTTCCACTTGTATTATTACGGTTGGCAAAAAAACATGGCGTCTCTCTGCCGTCTGAACTCTGTAACAGATAAAAACTGTCTTCTAAGCTATCATGCATATTAATGAAGTTGCACCTCATTCACAATAGAGCGCGCTGGTTGGTTAGAACCAAGTACTACTTAAAAGGTAGATAATTACGCATATAATTATGTCGCTATTTCACTACTAGGTAGAGATGCTGTAAAAATCCATCTCTGCCTCGCTCTCTCTCTCACAAACACTTTGGACATTTGACCTGCTGCGCTGGCCTGTTTGTGAGGTAACGTTTCCTCTCCTCTTGGTGGTTAAAGCGATCCTTATAGATTCAGGCATGAACTTGCCTGAGGTGCGAGTTTTCTCTACTGTGTCTATTACAGGTTACCTGTGATAAACGTGTATAATGCACATATAGACTGTAACCGCGACAGTTCTTCCCACGTGACTCATCGGTGAACAACGTTTTCAACAACCCTTTCTGTTAAACGGGTGAAGACAATGACCAATCATAGGGGTGTAAGACAGCGCTCAAAAAGGAAGTGGGATAATATTTACGTTAGTTTATTTTCTACAAATGCTCATGTTGTCTTCTGTTCATGTGTTGTAGTTTTGTTTAATACATTTAAAAAGCGTGTTTTCGTTGAGCAGGTCAAATTTGAGGTCCAGTTCATATATCTTACTGCTTGTATTAAAGGACAAAATTTTATTACAAATAATATATAAAGATAAATATATTTATAGATTTTAATGAAAAAAAAATCTTGTGTTGTGAAGAAAAAATCTAGTTATGTTTGGAAAGCATCATCGGTGCACCGAGATATCGAATTGAATCGAATGGCATGATAATTGTAACCGAACCATGAGTCCAGTTTAAAAAGAACATATTTTTAGAACACTAATTACAATACCGTGATATTGTGGAACTGTGATATTTTTATCCAAGGTTGTCATACAGTCAGAATCTTGTACCGGCCCATGCTTTGTCCTAATGTTTCTAGCAGCGTGGGACACACTTGACTGTCAACATCTCAGAAAATGTGTTTTGGTCTTTCGTAACCCTTTAAAGAAGATTGAAATAATAATGTTGTTTATCACTTGGAATTTTACAATTAAACATGACATCAAATAATAGGGGCTAATGACAACCTTGTTGGCTAGTCTTAAAATTTTTTGTTTAAAGTCAATTTCACAATGGAGAAAATGAATAGGATTCCTTCAAATCCCACCTGCAAAATTGGCTCACAGCTTGTGCAAGTTTATTAATGTTACAGGATGAGCTAATTGTGCATTTCCCTCCTTTTCTCTGTCTGGTTTATTGTTAGTTACTACAGTTAATCAGTCATGTTTGTGGTAGACTCAAATTGGGACCGGATGCAGACCTAAAAGTGTATCCTAATCAGAGAACATCTGTTGTTTTGCTAAAAGTTATTTTTGTCACTTTACATATGTTCTTATTGGTTAGTTATTACACTGTATGCTATTTCTGTGTATTTTATACAAAGAAGTATACATACAAAAGTGCGTTCATACAAAATGCTTCGACATTCAATTCGAAAACAAATATTGAACATTGCAATGTTTTTTTTCCTCCACCTTCAACCACTTTTGAGGTCTTTTTTTGCAAAATTAGCTTGTGCTATTTAAATACTATTGTCAACAGCATAAAATCCATATTAAAAACATAAATGTAACAAAGTCCATAATAAATCAAAGTTTACAATGATTTTTTTGCTAACACACAATGTTATTTATGTGAAAAATTAATCTGTGCATGTTAATCCACTGAAAAAAACAGTTTGTTTTGGTAATCTTCAATCAAGGTCCGACCATTTGCTTCTACATTTGGAATGGTGGTCTTTCTCTATTAACATCAGTTTGAAGGGCTTTGTCCACAATATTCCTAAACACATCCTTCTTAAGGCTGGATTTAAACTTCTTCGTAGAGCTGTGCGGTTTGGGGAACATTTAGTTTTTGACAGCTGTTTGTAAGTTCTTTTTAAAACTAGAAGTTAAAGTCAACACTAGGGGCTATGTAATTACTAGCTAGTTTGTAACTGAATTTGTTAACATGTTCTTATAGCAAACTATAGTTAGGTCTTAAGCTTTCCATAAAGTCATGCGTATAGATGTATTTAATGACGTAATATTTAATAAGAAGCATTTAAATCGTTAAAATGCTATAAAATTCTGCAACTAATGCATCTATATATAACTGTCCTACAGAAATGAAATGACAAATTATATTTTTATAGTACATTATATTACAGTCAGTCACTACAGGCGATGCACACACCTGCATCCCGAGCTGTGGAAGCACATGAAAAACACATGCAGTTATCAAAACATTAAACTTTCATTTTGTGTGACTTTGAAACCAAAATATTCCCATATTACCAATGTCCAATTTTTTTTTGTTATAAATTTGTCTATTATTGCTTCTGAAGTGGCAGATGCCATCATCCCACTCATCAGCACTTTTATGTGTGTGTGTTTTTGTTTTTTTGGGTGTTCCACATAGTTTGGTTGTGCAGTTTTGATTGGGCAGAACGAAAGTTTGCTTGAATGTTTCAAATTGGAATTCGATTTCAATTAATCGCATAGCCCTACTCTGAGTCAACCGCACTCGTATGGTCCGGCGCAGCCTTTGTGCGGTGATGCCAACGCTGACGGGCACCTCTCAAAAAATGTAACTACATTTTGAAACGACAAATAGCGCAATCTCTGTGATTGGTCGGCTTGGTAGCTGTGACGAGTGTGGGCGGTGTTGAGAGCCGCGAGCCAGATGGAATGATTTACAAATGTTGAGTCCCATGAAAGAGCTCCAGATGGAAACTTTTGTTTTGTGTTTATCTCATGATTACAGTTCCACCAGTTCCCACCTCAGAATGAGTGAGTTTTAGCTACATTAAGGTAGTGTTTAGAAAAAACAAAACACTCGTGAAGAAACTTGACACAGAGGAACATAACCTACTGCCAGGTAGCGTTTCGGAAGTGTTATTGCAGAGCAACACAAACAGCAAGCAGAAGTATAAATGCACGACTACATGTAAAGCATGGGCCATGGGTCACAGCGATCACTCAATGCTAGGGGTGTCAAAATTAATTGTTTTTTTGGTGCACCGTGATGCAGATGCGGACATTTCGGTATCGGTTTAGTAATAACCATAACCGGTTACTATGTACTGACGTCATTTATCTAATATGCGCTACTGTGTGTGTGTGTGTTTGCTGGACAGTCTTTTACTGATACAGAAGTCCCTATTTCACTGCGATTGAGTGAATGAAAGTAAGGGCGTACTCACACTATGTACAGTTCCCTTGAATTGGGCCAAATCACGCTTGTCCCCCCTCCCATCTCCCCCGATGGCCCGCACTCACATTACATTCGGGCATGGGCACGCTTTTGTCATCGATGCTACGCTGTTCAGTAAGCGCTTTGGCTCAGCACAGTGAAGATATATCGTTAAAGTCGTTTGATATGCAGTCACATGCAATCTAATATTTCGCCGAACAGATCTGCCACTTTTGATGCTCATAAACAATCATAAAGTCCTCCTGCTGCAGGAATTAGAAGGTTTGCTGAAGGTGCAGCTTTGGTGCATTGAGGGATTTGCGTCTTTAATAATCTACGACAGTGTGCGTTCATTGTACAGTAAGAATGAATCCATATAAAACAGTCCCTTAAAAGTCACGTCTCGCTTTTAGTTTCGGACTCAGGCGCATTTGCACTCGCACACAAGCGTACCGCACCAAAGCCCAAGTAAACCGCGCTCTGGCACACCTCTTCCAACCGGGCCAGGGCCAGCCAAGTGAACCGTGCCTGAGCCCGATTCAGAGCACTCACACTTCTCAAACGATTTGAAAAAAGGGCCTGGGCACGGTTTGGATAGCATAGTGTGAGTACGCCCTAAACTCCATTTCTCTCTCTCACTGTGGCCCATTTGACCTGCTGGCGTGACTTTTCTTCTCCTTTCGGCTGTTACAGCTATACTTCTGGATATCACACAAGCGTGTCTGCAGAGCGAGTTTTCTCTACCGTGTCTATCATGGATCAGCTGTGATCGCCACTGCCGTTTTTCAGTGTCACTCATCAGTAAACAGCTCCAGAGCGTTAGAGCCAATCGCAGCCCTTTCTGTTGAGCGCTGACCAATCATAGAGGTGTAAGAAAGAACTCACTAGACAAGGCTCAAAGCGAGCGGAATATTTGTATTAGTTTATTTGCTATGAATGCTCATGTTGTTCTGTGCATGTACTTGAGTTTTTAAAGGTACAGTTTATATATCTGACTATATTAAAGAAGTAATTTGTATTATAAATAGTATGTAAATATAAATATATTTATACATTTTAATACAAGAATTTTTGTGATGTGAAGTATATGAAGTATGATAATCATAACCGAACCGTGAGACCAGTGTAGGTTCACACCTCTACTCAATGCAGAAGTATAAACCAGCCTTTACTGTTAGTTTCCTACAAGGGAATGAAGCACAAAAGAAAACCCCGCCCCCTTCTCAATATTCTTTTTCAGTTGGAAGTACATCAACATACTGAAACAAAAGTTTCAGCAAATTTCAGTTCACACAGACTTTATTGGTGCATAAATTGCACACTTCTCATAAAAAGAAGTGTAAATGTCAATAGAACATGATTTGGCCTTGTTTTATCCCACAGATGTCAGGATGGAGTGTTGTGATGGGGAGCCGCGCTACACCATTGAACAGATCGACCTGCTCCAGCGCTTAAGGCTGTCGGGGATGACCAAACCTCAGATCATTCAAGCCCTTGAGTCTTTAGACAGGCTCGATCCGGACCATCGTACCCCATGCTGCAACAATCACTCAACTCAACCCAGCGCCCCTACCTCCGCAGCCCCTGCTGCCCCGTCATCCTCCTCCTCATCTTCCTCGTCTCTTACCTCAGCCACCACGCAAACCCCTGTAATTGAGGCTGCATTATCACCCAGTAACAGCTACGATGCCTCACCTCCACCCCTGTACCCGCCCAGTGGAGTTCAGAGATCGTTCAGTTACGATTTGGCAGAGGAGGACTGGGATCTGGAGGAGAAGGTGGAGGAATACATGAGGTACCATATCTGTTACGAGCGCACATTATGAGCTGCTTCTGTGGGCTTCTCTTCTCAGGTCTACTGAGAGGCAGAGATTAATATAACAGCTGATAATGACAGCGAATGTCCCTGAGCAACAGTGTAATTTTCACAGAACAAGAACCCTTTCTGAATCAGGTCAGGTGGACAGTTGGTGCATATGGATACTTTCTGTAACTTTTCTTGTAACGGCTTGGGCTCTGGAGAATGCAGGATGCTCCTCATTTAAATATACTTTTATGGCCAATTTATTAGGCACGCCTGGCTAGTTTGTCTTCAGAACTTCCTTAATTCTCCATGGTGCAGATTTAACAAGGTGTTACTGGAAACGTTGCTTTTGGATTTTGGTCTGTATTGAGGGTAAGGTGCAGGTGATGCAGATTTGTTGGCTGAACTGAATATGATACTTTACTCACGCAATTGATATCGAAGTTGGTAATTGTCTTTCTTTCTTGAGTCAAAACGAAATTAGAGCTTTCAAACTGCAGATTCTGATGGCCATACATGATCCCAGTCGAAGAATGGGAAAATCAAATCAGCAAAAAAGTCAGAGAAAAATACTGCATGTTTCCCTTAAAAAGCTTTTCAATTTCATTTTGACTGAAGAAATAAATAAATTGCAAATCAAATCTTGAATGACATGGCTTTTAGCACATGATAGAGACATTTTTATTCTGGAAGTGCACTAATCATTTTATCACTTGTTCCACCACATCCTAATGGTGCTCTTTAGGATTTGTGGACTGTGGAGTTTATTTAACTCAACTGTCATGTTCAAGAAACCAGTTTGAAATGATCTGACCTCATTGACAGTGCATTATGGAAGTAGCATCACAAGATGAGTTCACTATGGTCATAAAGAAATGGACATGGTCATGGACATTAGGGATGCAGGGTATTGGAAAAATTTGACATTGCAATATTTTGTTATTTTGTGATTATACATCGCGATATGAATACAATTTCACCAGATTTGAATATCTCTATATGAAAATAATTTATAGTTTTAGATAGATTGGGAGGATTTTGTAGGGCCTTCCATCTGCATAAAACATAATAAGCTATATACAAGCATAGATCAATTTAATACGATACAAATGAAAGTGTGTTTTATGGTTCTAGTCAGTCTGCGTTTTATAAATAATTCAATAAAACTGATCATTTTTAATGTTACAAACAATACAATTTCTTATGCCTGAATTCTTTTGAAATCCTCATACAGTCATAGGCCTCAAAAACATGCAAATTATTCATGATAATCCAGACCCAACATTGCATACACTGTGATGAGACCTTCGAATAATCACAATGCTGAAATGATATATTGTGCAGCCCTTATTAATGCTTAGTTGGTATTTTGAAGACCTAAACTGTGTCAAGAAAATATCTTGCTTTGATTTTGTTTATGCCAAATTTTGACACTAGCTTTGCTGCAGCAAACATTGAGACCCCTCGGACCAGAGAACTTTTGTCCAATTTTCCATTGTCCAATTTTGTTGAGCCTCTGTGATTGTAGCCTTGCTTTGTTGTTTCAGAGATCTGGGCTGTAATGAATAGTTCAAGAAGGCCTTTTTACTCCCAAAGCTACTGCTCACAAGATTATTTCTCTTTTGGAGACCACTCTGTGTAAACTTTAAAAATGGTTGTGTGTGAAACTCCCAGTAGAATAGCAGTTTCGGAAACACTAAAACCAGCCCAGTGTGACACCAACGACCATGTCACATTTTAAGTAATTAATTGAAATGTTGTTGATTTTTTGTGTGTGTGATCTGATGCTCTGTTTGAACTCCTGCAGATCTTTTTGACAGTCTATATCAGGGGTCACCAATCTTGTTCCTGGAGGTCCGGTGCCCTGCAGGGTTTTGCTCCAACTTGCCTCAACACACCCGCCTGGGTGTTTCAAGTATACCTAGTAAGACCTTCATTAGCTTATTCAGGTGTGTTTGATTAGGGTTGGAGCTAAAATCTGCAGGACACTGGACCTCCAGGAACAAGTTTGGTGATCCCTGATCCACATGCTTAAATGTATTGGGTTACAGCCTCAAAATAATTACATATATTACAAATATCTGAATATTTGCATTAATTAGGTATACCGTATAAATAGGCCTATGGATGTACAGTACATATTATGTAATACCCTAAATATAACAGTCGTTTTAGAACATATTTTTAAATCTCTTTTTTTTTTTTTTAGAACTGTTAGACTCTGTGCTTTAGTTTGTTGCTTTAATCCTTGTCTTTATTTGGACTGTAGGAGGGACAGCAACCTTGTGAAAGAAGAAATAAAGGCTTTTCTTAATAACAGAAGGATCTCCCAAGCAATTGTTGGCCAAGTCACAGGTACTCTGCATGCTTTTTTTTTGTCTTGCACTGGGGGAGGGTGGTAGTGTGAATAGTTTTTTTTTTTTTTTTGTACACAATCAAACCTTTTATTCAATTACAGTCACATATTATTTCCATACAATATTTTTCTGCTTGTCGAGTGTGCACCAAACTTTTGTCCGAATCAACCCTAACAGAGAGAGAATCTAGGCCAACCACAGCTTCGATAACCAAAACGTTGAGATGGTGGAAAAACATCAAGCAACTGAAGCTGATAATATCTGACTGGAAAGAGGTCACATTTACAGCTGATGAGAGAAGTGCAAACCAACTCTGTGGAAGCAAACTGTGATTGCAAACTCAGATTGCGTTTCCACCTCTTAGTTAATATGTTTCCCATTCTCAGAACTATTGCATGCATTCTTGATGTTTTACACAGATTATATGTTATACAGCAGGAAAAATCAACACTGGATCTGATGAACCACACAGAGTACAGATTGGGTTCAGATGTGCTTATAGTATCAACTTCAGTTTGTGTTGAGAACAACTGGATAGTATTCTCTATAAAATAATAAAAAAAGATGTATGTTTGAGATTTTAAACAGTATTTTTAAAACCCTCTTTTTAATGATTGTAGTCAGTGTATATCATTGTAATGGTGGAAATAAGTATTGAACACATCCTGTTTTTTTTTCTTGGAATAATATTTCTAAAGTAACTGTTGACATGGAATTGAACCATATTTTGGTAAAAACCCAAACAATACAAACTAAAACAAAACAATTTAAAAAAATCTGAAATGAGTTATGTGTAATAGCAATGAAATGACACAAGGTGAAAGTGCTGAACTACTGAAACATGTTTAATACTTTATATAAAAGGCTTTTGGGTGATGGCAGTGTATGGGTTTTTAACCACAGTAGTTCAAACTGTAGCTCTGCCGAGTGACTAAAAAGTTATCAGCATGATAGTAAAAAACTACATTTTCAGTCAAACTATTCTTCTGCAATCTGATACAAAAACGGAAATAAGGGCAGTATTAATAGCTTAAAATGTGGTAGAGCGTTGCTATTATGTAATTAAATTGTATTGCAATATGGAGCAATTAAGTGTTGATGTTAAATCAAAAGTAATTTACAAATACTTGATAATGACATGATTTAATGACAACAACTTGCTGTGGTTAAAACTGAATTAGTTATAAATAACTCGATAAAATATGAAATGATAAAAACATAATTATAACTGTACTCGGCGTAAATGTAAAAATGAAGTTACCAGAGGTAGAAGGAGAGACAGAGGGAGGGAAAGACAAAGAGAGCAAGTAGGCCTCAAAGAGGCAGAGAAGATAGACTCCAGATCAGGAGAGGAGCAGAGCAGGAAAGTGCAGACCAAGAAAAGAGACAGTGCAAAGTTTACCAGCTGTTTTGCATCTTTTTTGACCATGTGACTACAGCCCAAATACAGAGACATTCAAACTGACCAATAAACATGTGACCACATTGTAAAATCCCCAAAGTCCACACACACCCCAGGTCCTGATCTAATCAGTATCTGCCTTTGGAGTCAGTATGGACCTTCTGTGGTGAAAAAGACATGTTTTGCCATATAAACAAATGCATATAATAATTTTCATTCGTACAGCAGCTTACAGACGCCTTTCATATGGAGAATGAAGTCACATGAATTGCTCAGGTGCGAGATTTTCACAGACCTCAACAAATTGTAAAATTCTTGATGGTTCTGTGGGTCTCGTCTATCAAATCTGATCTTTATTTTTTATTTTCTATTGGATTCAAGTCAGGTGATTGGCTGAGCCATTCCACAGCTTAATTTTCTTTCTTTGAAAGCATTTGAGAGTTTCCTTATCTGTGTTTTGGATCATTTTCTTGCTGAAATGTCCACCTTGGTTTTATCCTCATCATCCTGATAATATAGATGTTGGACTGAAGCAGCTAATATTAATTTTCAATGATGAAGGGCGGAGGGTTGCTGAATAACTACTAAGAAATTTCAGCTGCTGTCTAGACTTTCACTGCCTTTCTACACCTCACTTTCTTCATGTGTTCTATACTTTTTCCCTGCGTCATTTCATTTTATTACGCATAACTTAATTTGTAAACTCTTTGGTTATCAGCATCCGGTGATAATTTCAAGTCAACAGCACCTTTAGAAATATGTTTCTCTGAGAAAAATGGTGAAGTGTCTCATTCTATAAAGAATATAAATTAATTTATAAACCATATATTCTTCAAAATAAGTTGGACTGTCAACTGCATTGCTGAGAGAAAATATATTTACATTTTTTAATTTAATTACAAAAGAATATCAAATTAAACATTTATATTTCAAGTATCTATTCCCCTTGTGCCACAATAAATCCTTAACGTTTTAAAAGAATAATAATAAAAAGGAATACAAAATTCTATATTAAAACAAACTGATATTAAAGTCAATTCATTTGTTATAAAAGTCCGTTCTAAATTATTAGATATTTTTGTGAACTGAAATCAGTATTTGGCAAAATTCTACACATACAATCACATAAATAAATTACCTGCTTTGCTTTTGGCTTAATGCATGATATCTCTTTGCTTGTCAGAATAAAATGTAAATATTACAAAATTGGTTGATGTTTCTAAATTATTCAGTGGAAATCAACCCTTTTCCAGAACTTATCCTTAACAAATGATCACATCACACATTCAAAATTTGCCCTGTGTTCATATTCTGTAGGTATTAGTCAGAGCTACATTTCCCAGTGGCTCCTGCAGCAAGGACTGGAGATGAGCGACTCTAAACGCAGGGCATTTTATCGCTGGTACCTGCTGGAGCGCAACAGCCCAGGTGAGCTGAGTTTCCATTGCAGGGACATGATTTGCCAAAAGCAAGGGCTTGGATTTCTGAGCAGTTTTATTTATTTATTATCATTTGCATTTGCTTTCTTGTTGTTTCCCCCTGATAGTTGTCATGGTCCTTGAGGGCTTTGCATTTGACGAATTGTATCTTTCGACGTTCGAATGAGCAAGTGCATTGGAAGGACATGCCGTGTTTCTACACTGAATTGAAATTCAATCAACTGTTGTCATTTCCCATCAGTTATGTGCTTAAGTTAATGCTGTTCTTGGCACATCCAAGAAGTGTAGGTTGTTCCAGTCGGAAATGAGCTTTAAAGCCTTTTAGGCTGTAACGCAGCCAACACTGGCATCGTCTTGCATTTATAATAAAGAGAACGTGTTGATGTTTGAAGGAGCTAATTAAGTAATGTGAAGCCCTCCAGGACCACTTCTGCTCTCCATCTCCCAGGTTAGACCCTCTTGTGTAGCTCTCAGTCCTGATCCTGGGTTTGTCAAATGCTGGTTTTCATGTCCTCTTTTGCACTTAAGTGCTGTTAACACCCGACCCTTACTAACTGAGCCCCAAGCATGGCGCTTTTACGTTCTCTACGGTGCTAGAGAATTGAGCATGGCTCCGAGATACTAATCCTGCTTCTTAACACTGCAATGTTTTCTCAGAGTACTATCTTAATTTTTGTTAATTGTCATCACCCCTCCGAGGGAACCTAGTTAACAGTTTTCTGATTGCCCAAATGGGTTAAAGGAGTCAGATGGAGTGAAAACCAGCATGTTCAGGTGCCCAGGAGCAGGACTGACTCTCCCTGGATCAGGCAGAGAGAACTGCTGATGCACCTCCTCCCCTGGTACTCTGCTCACCAGTCTCAGCCAGGTAATGTTCATCCGGCAGGGTCAAATCGAACTGAAGTACTTTGGGAAATGAATAATTGTTCCTTTTTGAATCTAAAGTTGCCTTTCATCTCCAACAAATGATAAAGCTGCGGCTTGTAACGGTGGCAGTGTACAATGGCATACACAGGCTAGTTGCATAAATTTAGCCTACATGCTAAATAGGTAGATCATTTAGAAAATTTATATTGTCTGTTGATGTACTCTTATGCTATAAGATTTAGGTGACTTAAAATATATTTAAATTTATTTAAAAAATACTTTTGGCTTCAGTAGAACATACAGTGCATCCGAAAAGTATTCATAGCCCTTCCCTTTTTTCCACATTTTCTTATGTTACAGCCTTATTTCAAAATGGATTAAATTTATTTATTTCCTCTACACACAATACCCCATAATGACAATGTGAAAAAAGATTTTTTGAAACTTGCAAATTTATTACAAATAAAAAACCTGATCATTCACATGTACATAAGTATTCACAACCTTTGCTGAGTATGGAGTCCTGTGAAGGAGCTCCGGATGGAAAGTTTTGTTTTGTGTTTACCTCATAGTTAAAGTTGCTGCACGTCCGCCGGTTCCTGCCTCAAAATGAGCGAGTTTGAGCCGCTTGTACATCCCGGAAGTGTTTAGGAAAAGCAAAAAAGCAACGAAGAAACTCGACACAGAGGAACATTTACACCTCACTGCCAACTAGCGTTTCGGAAGTGTTAATGCAGACCAACAGAGACATCGCGCAGAAGTATAAATGCACAGCTACGGGCGTTGCATGCGCCGTGGGTTACGCCGGTCACTTGACGCAGAAGTATAAACCAGGCTTAAAGACCATGGCCTCTAGCATATTTCGTTAGAGGACCTTTTAGAGGTCAGAGGAGTAAGGTTTACCTGCACAGCACTTCACTATCTGGCCTCCATTACACTTGCGCCATTCTGAAGATGTTTTCAACTGGTATGCCTGGCTGAAATGCGCAAGTGCGTCGCTCCCAATTATGCATGTGCAAGCCTCCATTGGAGATCATGAACAGTGAAGTTCTGATCATTTGTGAGCATTGGATGCCCTAATATTTGATCTTTTCCAGCTAATCCATATGCTGTCATTGTTTTGGAATTGATATATTATAATTTTGTTTTGTAGTTGTTAAATTGTTATGCTTTGAAGTAGGGCTGGAAAAATATGACATTGCGTTATTTTGCTTTGCTGCGATATGTTTCGATATGAATACAACTTTAATAGAAGCTTTGCATAGCTCTGTTTGCAAAGAAATCATTAATTTAGATCAACTGGGACGATCAAGTGTTTTTCTATGCCATGCATTTGCAAAAATTATTATAAATAACAAGTAAACAAATCAATAAATAATGCCTAACAGAGTCTTACAGTATTCAAGTATAGAAATTGAACAATTAAATGTAAAATAACATGGTCATCATTGTATACATAATTAAAAGATAATAATATCTTTATATTTTAATCTTTAATCTAATCCTGCAATGTCACACATGCACCTATACACACATTGCTCAAACGATGCTCAAACGATATATTGTTCAGCACTACTTTGAAGTCAATCATATTTGCATATTTGTTGTGTGTTAAATGAGCACTGACGAACCCTGAGTAATGTTAACAACCATAACTCACTGCCATGACAGAAAAACCCTACAAAATGTCTGTAGCTTTTGAACTGTTTTTTGAGGTGGTCATGAACTTCCATTTTATTTTATATGGTTTTTGAAGGTTCACTTATGAGGTTACTAAGATTTAATCATCATTTCAAAGTAATTGACTATTTTCTGTCCTGTTTTGACCCTTCCATCATCTGAACACACTGAATAAATAGACCTGTTGGTCTGTAGAGTCTGAATGAAACATGGTATGATTGGGTTACGGTTTTTCGTAATAAAACCGTTTTTAAAATTTGTAAAGGACAGCTTTCTGCTCATTCTTTACCGTTATGATTTGCGTTAAAAATACATAAATACCAAGAATTTATACATGCATATCAAAAGTTCTGTAATGAATGACTGACCAATTTTGTCTATGTATTAATGAGAATAATAATAGTTTCACTTGAGTGGTGTAACAATGTCAGATCCAATATAGCTGACACATCACCAGCTACGTTTCCATCCACCACTTTTAATGTGTATTTTGGATATGCAAATCAAAAAACGGTTGATGGGAACATAGAAGCTTTTTTATTTTTTATTTTTTTTATATTCGGATATCTTATGCGATATTCCAGTTTGCGATGAAGTGAATTCACATTTTTGGATGGAAACATAGCTACTGTCTATCTGAAAATTCAGCATCCAATTTTGCGTCGTTCCTAAATAAATTTGTGGTAAAATTATTGAACAAATAACCAAGTTCTTACCGATGCACTCTTTTCTTATGTTTGGACCAAAAGAAAGCCAATGCATGTTTTCCACATCATTACACAATGTCTTGTTGTCTTCAAAGCATCTTTATGAATTGGTTTCTGTGTAAACCTGCATTTCACTTTTGATATTTGCCTCCTACTTTGGCAAATCAGTAGGCAAACAGCAATGTAGCAGCTGTTGATCTTCTGTTTAACCACTCAGTTACAATATAAAATGGCATTTTTCATGTTATAAAGAGATTGGATTCCTAAAACTTGGACGATATTAATAAAAAAAAATGATTTTGCAATTTTTGACCCCATTGAAGGAATAATTATCATGTTTTGTTTAATGGTTTAGACCTGTCACAATACTTATTTTTTGTTGTACAATATATTGCACCAAAATATATTGGAATAAACGATATTATTGTCATTTTATGACCATTTTATGTCACTCGTTATAAAATACCAGAACGACAATATAATATCACCATAATGCAAGTTCACTCTTCCAAAGAACAAATAATTTTCTTCTCATGAATATTTAATTTAACTATAGTCATTTGAACAATTTAATAATTAGGCATTGGAATCAGAATGAGAAAATACATATCCTAAATAAATAATACTAAATGTTAACAAAAAATGCAGGGAAAAAGTAACAGAGGTTGTGACATCTGCCAAAGGATCTATTTTCAGTTGTCAGTCACCCACATGAAAATATACTAAAGTAATTTATAGTAAATACTTTAGTGTTTCTTTAACCATACTGACACTGACACCCCAATTAAGATAGAGATGTTGCACAATCATCTAAAATGTGGCTAGAATAGTTTTTTTTATGTACGAGTGATGTATATTGCATCACTAAAAATGATTAAGGTTATGTCCATGTGTTGTGTGCTAAGTTGATATATTGATTAATGTGACAGGCCTAGAACCATTACTTATATTTGTTTAGCTACATGTGGGGTAAATTTATGTTATTGCTATTTTGGTTGGGTGTGTTTTTCAACTTACATATTTAATATTTCCAACAATGTTCACAACAGGCGCTACATTGTCCATGCGGTCCCTGGTTAAAGAGGAGCCTGACTGGAGGTTGGCTGGAAGCCCTGCGGACCGGGCAGCGGTTGGACCTTTCAGACTGCGGAGAGGTAGTCGCTTCACCTGGAGAAAAGAGTGCCAGTCAATCATGGAGAGGTAAATCATAACACATTACTGTCTTTGGCACTATTCAGACAGTAATTGTTCCTCAGGGTGACATTTAGGCAAGAACATCTGCGTGGCTGCTTTGAGATGAAACACACAGAGAAAAGCACTTGCATGCAGCAGTGAAATATGGTTTTTACTCCTCTTCAAGGGCTTAATTAATTTCTGTACACGTAAGTAATGAATTATGGTAGTGATAAATGCAAAAAACATTTAAATCTAAATTTTGACATTATCAATAAATATACACATATGAAAAAAATGAAGAGACCACTTGGAAACTATTTATGTTTGTATGTTTGAGTAAAATATTATTTTTGGTTCTTGTTCTACCAATTATTGATGGCATTTCTTCAACATTTTAAACTGTTCCCAATTAGACCGTGAATGAAATGGGTAACACTTTACTTAAGGTTGTGGTAGTTAATGCATTTACCATCATGAACAAGCAATGAACAATACATTTTTTACAGTGTTTGTTCATGTTAGTTTTCATTAGTGAATGAAAATACAGTCGTTCATTGTCAGTTCATGTTAATGCTAACCAACTAGCATAAAACACAGTCTCACCTCTGCCGTCCAAAGCCACGCCTTATGAAATACGAGTGCGCGCACCTTACAGATGTCAGCAGAACCCTCATTCAGCGACTAGTGCTTGGCCAGCGACGTGCAGGATTTACACTTATTACTAAGCCATACTTGTATGCTATTTTCGAATATTCGGAGTATAATAAGGATAAAAGGGACCTTGCACCCGGTCTCACCGCCGCCCGGTGGCCTTAGGATGACAGAAAACCTTGAACAATATTAATTTAAGCTGATAAACATAAAAAAAACCTAAGAAAAATCACAGATTTATGGCAAACTTCCTCCTGTCAGCATGTGAAGTTTCAGGCAGATCAGACAAAGCATCCCTGAGTTATAACAACTTCCTGTTTCAAAGTTTGTGAGGCCTCCACGAACACGCCCTTTGACGAAAACTCTAGATCTTCGCAATTTAATATCCAAGGCCAAGGCCTTTAGATGACAATACCCAATTTTGGTTTTGATCGGATTAAATCCCTAGAAGGTACCAAAATACAAGTAATATACAATGCCTGGAAATGGCAAAAAATTAAATATGCAAAAATAAAATATATTCAACTTCCTGTTTTTAAAAGTTTTTATTTTTATTTTATTTCATCAAGATTAGCAGTATCACTATCCTCATATTTATGCCTGCTATTTGAGTCAAACATTTCTCCATTCTTAATAATTTTTCCCACTTTGTGTTTTTATGTAATAAATGTTGTTGACACCCATTCTATTCATCTAATACATTACAGTGTGTTCTAAAGCTGCTACTGTTTCCCATTGGTTGAACAATGAGCATGATATTCCCAAAGTCTTGTTCCGATTCGCTTCATTTGTTCTCACAGTTTCTTTATCGAGAATCAGTATCCCGATGAGGCCAAAAGAGAGGAAATTGCCAATGCCTGTAATGCTGTCATTCAAAAGCCTGGTAAGTGATTTCAATCAGTATCTGACCTGCTTGAAGTCATTGCGGCAAATGTACTCGCTGAATATAAAAGAGCCAGTGTACTTATTGATGAATTTCTTCTATAAATGTGGTTTCAGGATGCAAACTCTCAGAGTTCGAACGAGTCACTGCGCTCAAAGTGTACAACTGGTTTGCTAATCGGAGGAAGGAGATGAAGAGACGTGCCAACATAGGTGAGCATCAAAATTTGACTATGCTTGAAGCTGTATTTTCTTTTTTCTTGAATACATTCAATTACAATTTTAAAACCAATTTACAAGTTGTCTATTTGTGTACATTGAAGCCTTAAGTCCAATTTTTGAATACATTTTTAATAGATCTTTACTAGAACAGCAGGTACCTAAGGTTTGGAAGGATGCTGTGGTAGTCCCTGTACCCAAATCCAAATCACCCCAAACTTTTAATGAATTCAGACCTATAGCTTTAACATCAATTGTGATGAAAATTTTTGAGAAGTTTGTGAGGTCTGAAATGCTGAGAAGAACAGAGTACGCACTTGATCCCATGCAGTTTGCCTATAGGCCTCATCGGGGAGTAGAGGACGCCACAGTTACTTTGTTTAACCTACTTTTTAAACATTTAGAAAAAAATGGTTCCCATGCCAGACTTCTGTTTGTCGACTTTTATTCTGCTTTTAACACAATTCAACCTCACATTTTAATTAAGAGATTGCTGGAACACTTTGACCTCAGTAATAACTTGGTGGGCTGGATCCTTAATTTTTTAACTAATCGAACACAAAGTGTTAGAGTGAATGGATGTCTATCTGATAAAGTTTGCTCTTCAACCGGGTCCCCACAAGGATGTGTTCTTTCACCTTTGTTATACATCCTTTACACAAACATGTGTCAGAGCAGGTGGGAAAATAGAACGATTATCAAGTATGCAGATGACACTGTCATTGTCAGTCAACTCCATGATGATGAAACAGGTCATGGTCCAGTACTCACTGACTTTGTCAGATGGTATGAGGAGTCATATCTTCAGTTAAATGTTTTAAAGACAAAAGATATGATCGTGGATTTTAGGAAGGCTGCTCACTCACAGGTGAGCACTTCCATTAAAAATCAGACTGTGGAAAGTGTGCAATCATATAAATACCTTGGCACAATTATTGACTCTAAACTTTCCTATGATGAGAATTGTGCAGCAGTGTGTAAAAAGGGGCACCAGCGACTATTTTGCTTGAGAAAGTTAAATTATTTCCATATCGATAAACAGATGATGAATCTATTTTATCTCGCCTTTCTTGAATCCGTTTTATCCTTTGCTCTGGTGTCATGGTTTGGAAATCTTTCTGTCAAGAATAAAAATTCACTAAATCAAATAGTTAAGTGGTCCAGTAAGCTGACCGGGGTGTCACTAGCCAATCTAGAAGCTGTGTACACTAGGCAGCTAAAGAGAATTACAAATTCAATTTTAAATGACACTGCTCATCCCCTACATTCAGAGTTTCAGCTCCTTCCCTCCGGTCGTAGGTTTCTAGTATTAAGCTGTAAAACGAAACGTTACAAAAATTGTTTTATACCAGCAGCCATTAGACATTTAAATAAGACTTAAGCAGAGATGTTTCAGTGATCATTTTAAATCATTTTAAATATTTACTTGGGGGAGGGGGGTGGACACTTAAAGTGATTATTTATTTATTCTTTATGTTTATGTTTTATGTCCTAATGCGCATTTGTTGTTGTTACTGTGTGAGTTGCTTTGTGTGGCACTGTTGTAAGATGAGGACTCTTGACTGCAAATCAAATCTACCTTCGGGTATAAATAAAGTAACCTAACCTAACCTAACCTTGTTGATTATTACCTCATGAATATGCAGTTCCTGTTTTAATGTAATTTAAATGTTTTGTCCTTAGATTGAATCTTTGTAGGTCATTCTAATATGATTTTTGTACATTGAGACATTTTGGTTACACTTTAAAAAAATGTTCCATTTCTTAATGTATTTACTAACATTAAGAATGAATAACCTTGTAAAGCATTTATTATTCATAGTTTTACATAAAACAATGCATTATTAAAACTTAATGTTGTGCTTGTTAACATTAGATTGAGTTAAATGATGTTTACTTATGTTAACAAGAATGAATAAATACCATAATAAATGTATCAGTAATTGTTTTTTTCATGTTAGTAAGTACATTAATATTAACTAATGGACCATTATTTTGAAATGTTACTGACATTTCTTACTATCAGTGTTAAACAGTTCCATCAGTTAAAAGTATACATTTTAATTTAAAATGAATCAAACAGACTTCTAGGTGGGTGTCAAGTTATTTTTTATGTATTCATTTTTTGTAGAAATTGTAATTCAGTTTCATACATTAAGATAATTTCTCTTAATATTACAGGGTTTGTTTGTAGGGTGTAACAATAAATTTTTGCATTTGGGCGCAAAGCTTGAAGTGTTTTGTTTTCAAACTTTGAAGTGTTCCTAGTGCAACTCACTGCATGCTCCTAATAAAATTACATTTATTGATGTATTGTGTGCTCTACAATTATTTATTCAAATGTATTTCTTTGATTTTAACCCTTTCACGCTTACGATCACACCAGTGTGATCTGCTTTGGCTGGTCCCTAAAATGTACAATCACACTGGTGTGATTAGAGCATTCAGAGCACACGTCATCAACTGTTAAAATTTAAATCTGATGGCACACACTGTGGCGCAGGGTGCACGGCTCTTGTCATAAATCAATTTATCCATGCTTTCAAATTAATTCAGACATTCAATTACACATAACAAAAGCAAAACATATCATTTAAGGTTTGTAAAATACACTCAGATGTCCATGGAGATGGCAATGATAATTATTTTTAAATATAAATGGATGATATGCACAAAAATTATGCTATATTGACTTAAGTATCCCATGGGATACAGCTGAAGATACTCTCGCAAAGACTAAAGAATACGTCAATATAGCATACTTTTTGTGACACTGTAAAGCAAATAATAGTTTTACATTTTTGTGAGAGTTTGGTTTAGAATTGAGATAGGTATAGATAGTAGTAAAATACAAATAATGGGTAATGCAATAAATAATATAAATTCTTCTCATTAACTTTCGATCACAGCTGTATCCCTTCTTGGAACAACGGCGGCGCCCATTAAAATACATCAATATAGCATGATTTTTGTGACACTCCAAAATAAAATACAATTAATACGTGATTTGATTAATAATATACTTCTCATTAACTTCCGATCGCAGTTGTATTCCTTCTAGCAACAATGGCGGCGCTCATTACCCAAAACAACAAATAAAATCCTTAATAAGCCGTTTAAAAGACAAAATATATGTTCTATCACATATTTGAGAGTGGGAGTATTAGAAATTTCACAATATAATTCGAACATTTGTCAATATTTACAGAAAAGGGCAAAAAAACTAAATACGATATGTACATAGATCATTGAGTCTGATGGGTCACGTTGACCCATGGCCATGTGAACTTTTGAACGCAATGGATAATAAGTAACAAAAAAAAAAAAAACAGGTAGGAGGTTCAGGTAGAGTATTTTAAACACGAGTGAAAGGGTTAAAGAGACTTAAATATATCTTTATAAAACCTGAAGAAACTGTATAAGCTTTTTGCTGTAGCCAGGCTGCTACATTTAAACTGCTGTCATTATTCGTATATTGCATTATTTGCACACTTTTTCTATCTTTCGCTCAGAGGCTGCCATACTAGAGAGTCATGGGATAGAAGTGCCGAGCCCCAGCTGCCACTCCAACAGCGAAGAGGTCGAGACTCAGGAGTTTGGAGATCAAGTCACGAGTCAGCGCTTCTCTGAGCAGGTTAGACATTGCTGTAAATACACTACTTCAACTGTTTTCAGGGTCAGGCTTGTTCTCTTGATCAGGGTTTCCGCAGAGTCTCCGGGTCTGGTAGGAGCACTTTTAGCTTAGCTTAGCATAAATAATTGAATTGGATTAGTCCATTAGCATCTTGCTTAAAGGTGCCCTATAAAGATAATCTGGGTATGCATAGGCGAGGCAGTGGCGCAGTAGGTGGTGCTTTTGCCTCACAGCAAGAAGGTCGCTGGGTCGCTGGTTCAAACCTCGGCTCAGTTGGCGTTTCTGTGTGGAGTTTGCATGTTCTCCCTGCCTTCGCGTGGGTTTCCTCCGGGTGCTCCGGTTTCCCCCACACTCCAAAGACATGCGGTACAGGTGAATTGGGTAGGCTAAATTGTCCGTAGTGTATGAGTGTGTGTAAATGTGTGTGTGGATGTTTCCCAGAGATGGGAAGGGCATCCGCTGCATAAAAACTTGCTGGATAAGTTGGCGGTTCATTCCGCTGTGGCGACCCCGGATTAATAAAGGGACTAAGCCGACAAGAAAATGAATGAATGATTGAATGGGTATGCATAGACATATCTGTAGAATAATAAGAGATTAGTACTTGGAAATGACCATACCATGAGCCTCAGACACCATTGTTTCCTCGTTCTCATGTGAACTCTGTAAGCGTTTAACCCTGCAAGTCTTAAAAATAGGCCAATCAGAACAATAAAGAGTGTTGCGTTGCTTACGGGGCATGTCCTCAAGATTTTGTGAGTACTTTAGGTCACATTCATCTGGATCTGACAAGCAGCCGGGTCATCAGGAGAACGGCAGTCATAACACTGACTGATATGTTGCACCATTAATTTGCATTTTGAAATAACAATGATATTTTTTCTCCCTTATTTTAAATTGTATCAAAGTTTATATAAAATTTATTATGTGGGACTCTTATTTTGAAAATAGGAGATGCTACAAGTCGAATCAGTTTGATTTACTATGCGTTAATAAGCAACGATTCTTTATATATATATATATATATATATATATATATATATATATATATATATATATATATATATATATATATATATATATATATATATATATATATTATTCGAGTCCTGATCAAGAGGTAATGTTCGAATCCGATCGAGTCTGAAACCATGTGATCAGGCCCAATTTCCGATCATGTGATCGGATCTGGACATCCCTAGTTTCCACACACTTTTTAAGTGTAGTCAACTTGTGTGGGTCAAGAGTGTGTCGTTTTCCCATTTTAAGTTTAAACCTTAAGTAGTTACATCATATACGAAATCTGAAGGAGAATAAAAAGTTGATATTTTCTAGGCTGATATGGCTAGAAACTGTACTCTCATTCCGGAGTAATGATCAAGGAACTTTGCTGCTGTACCATGGCAGGAGCAGGTGCAATATTATGCAGTGGTAAAATTCTACTCTTTAACTCTGAGGGACTTGTAATTGAGCCTATTTTCAAAAAAGTAGAGTGTTCTTCTCGTTTTAATCTGTCCATGTAACCCTACTTCTAATTCTCAATTTTTTTTATCTCAAGGTGTTTAAGTTGAGATAAATGAGATCAACATTATGATGCTGTTACATTTGTGTTACGAATTTCATTCATAATGGTTTTAAATTTGACTTGATGAACCGTGCAGAAACCTGTTAGATTGTGATTGCTTTGTTTTCCAGGAGGATCTCTCTCAGAGAAAAGACATTGAGCCAGAAGGTGTCATGCTACCTCCTGTGGAAGTGGTGTCTCTTCCCAGCCCGGCCTGTCAACTAGTGGAGCGAAAGCTGGATGAATCGAAAAGGGAGGCTACCGATGACGATTAACCAATGAGTCGAGTCAGGCTGCGTCCAAAATCGCTTACTTCCATACTATATAGTACGATAAAAACAGTATGCGAGCCGAGTAGTATTCAAAAAACAGTATGCGAGAAGTATCCGGATGACCTATTACTTTCCGGCGATGAAGTGCGCATCTAATGGACGATATGGTATCCCATGAGGCACCACGAGAGAATTCATGAATATGAGTTAAGTGACGCAGGTGGGTCACATGATAATAAAAAATGGTGGATGTAGCACATCCAAGTTCCATTCACACTAATCACATTCATACTGTATAGAACTAATTTTTCTAACAGTTGTGTAGTAAATTGAAATTCCAGTGTAGTACCTACTGAGTAGTAGGCGATTTCGGACGCAGCCATATTTTTGGTCCAAAGCGGCTTGACGTTTTTTTCACAGCCAAGCCTGACTCTCTGGTGCCTCTAGTGGTAGGGAGGCCACTGTATCAATGTATCTACAATAATCACGCTTGTAGTAACGGCAATATTTACTCTATTCAGTATATCGTGCATTCCAAGACAGTCTTAACGCTTCCCCGTATAAGGGAAAGATGCGTAAAAGTGCAAACTAGTAACTTTTTTTCTTCTTGCGTAAGCTCTTTTCTTTTATTTCTCACTATAACGTCTGTGCAAGCGAGCAGTGTAGAGAAACCTGCAGGACAGGTGTTTAATTTGACAGAAGGGGTGCGTTGAATTCAGTTTGAAGGAGCTCAGTAGTCTCGTAATTGTCATATGCAATAGTTAAAAGACAAGATGGGATGGTACACCCCTGAAAGATACACCAACTCAGGTAGAACTAAACTTGGCAATTGAACGAGAAGATCACCATTGTGGAAATCAAAGTGTTTCCCACAGTTAATGGTTCACTGGGAAGATATGGGTCCCATTTCATCAAGCATAACAGGCTGTGTACATATTGTTTTTCTTTTTTTACTTTCAAATGCGATCTGAAATTAATATTCAGATAATCATAGCTCAGTTTTTGTATACACGACGATTGTAAGCTCTTTGTATCCAGCCACTTAAGCTAATCTCACCCTGACTAGTGTGAGGGGTCTAAAATGCTTCAAAAGTTTCCCCCCCTTAAGGTGTTATTTGCTATAAGCATCATTTACTTACCTCTTGAATAAGGTAATGCAGTATGTAAAATGACAAGTATATCTGCATCTAATGCAACAAGCTGCTTTTCATTGGACTATTGGATATCCACTTTTTGATTTTATGTGTCTTAACGAAAGCCAAAGCAAGGCAAGCTGTAAAACAGAAGATTTTACATGGACTAAATGTTTGCTTAAGGCACATCACCGTGCCTCGGTGAGAAGCGCTTTGAGCGTGTAAAGGCTTTAAGCTGCATACACAGTATGGTTATTCTGGCCTATCAGCTCTGTACACAAAAACAGTATGCAATGCTGCGCGCTGTCCAGGGCCCTTACTCTGTGCTTTTTCCTAATGACACAAAATAAAATCAATAAACAAGCATAGTGTGGAGATTGAATTCAATTTGTATTTAGAATAGCAATGCTTCTTGCATGTTCTTCTTTTCTTCTTAAAACAGGCCTACACATTACTATTCTTTTATTGTTTTGTTCATAAGATTCAAAATACTGTAGAAATAGCATTCTGAAATTGGAAAAAAATTATGTGTTTTAATTGATAATTTATAAACATTGGCAGTTTGGTGAAGATTGATGAATTTTCGGCCATTATATCAGCTATAATATACACTCACTTCATTAGGTATACCTTACTAGTACAAGGTTGGAACCATTTTGGCATCAGAACTGCCTTAATTCTTCGTGGCATAGATTCAACAAGGTACTGGAAATATTCCTCAGAGATTTTGCTCCATATTGACATGATGGCATCACGCAGTTGCTGCAGATTTGTTGGCTGGACATCCATGATACAAATCTCCTGTTCCACCACATCTCAAAGGTGCTCTATTGGATTGAGATCTGGTTACGGGAGGCCATTTGAGTACAGTGAACTTATTGTCATTTTTAAGAAACCAGTCGGAGATGATTTGCACTTTATGACGTGTTATCCTGCTGGAAGTAGCCAACAGAAGATGAGTACACTGTGGTCAGAAAGGGACGGACATGTTCAGCAACAATACTCAGGTAGGCTTTGGCATTTACACAATGCTCAATTGGTACTAATGGGCCCAAAGTGTGCCAAGAAAATATCCCTCACACCATTACAACACCACCAACCTGAACCGTTGATACGAGGCAGGATGGATCCATGCTTTCATGTTGTTGATGCCAAATTCTGACCCCACTATCCGAATGTCACAGCAGAAATCGAGACTCATCAGACCAGGCAACATTTCTCCAATCATCTAATGTCCATTTTTGGTGAGCTTGTGCAAATTTGTAGCCTCAGTTTCCTGTTCTTAGCTGACCGGAGTGGCACCCGGTGTGATCTTCTGCTGCTGTAGGTCAGCCACCTCAAGGTTGGACATGTTGTGCCTTCAGAGATGCTCTTCTGCACACCTTGGTTGTAACGAGTGGTTATTTGAGTTACTGTTGCCTTTAATCAGCTCGAACCAGTCTGGCCATTCTCCTCTGACCTCTGGCATGAACAAGGCATTTACACCCACAGAACTGCCACTCACTGGATATTTTCTCTTTCTCGGACCATTCTCTGTAAATCCTAGAGATGGCTGTGCATGAAAATCCAAGTAGATTGGGAGTTTCTGAAATACTCAGACCAACCCATCTCCAACCATGGCACTTTCAAAGTCACTTAAATCCTCTTACTTCTCCAGTCTGATGCTCGGATTAAACTGATGCAGATCGTGTTGACCATGTCTACATGCCTAAATGCATTGAGTTGTTGCCATGTGATTGGCTGATTAGAAATGTGCGTTAACGAGCAGTTGGAGAGGTGTACCTAATAAAGTGGCCGGTGTGTGTATTCATAAACATGAACTGAATATAATTTTAATGCTTTCTGTAATTATGATTATTTGATTATATTTTGAGAAACATGCAGTATTGCAGTAATTCCTTTTGGTTAAGTTCACATAAAAGCACTTGTCACTTGTTTCATGTCACTTTTTTTCTATTGAGTTTTTTTTCTCAGTAATATGTTAGTTAGGTGGTTTCAATATGTTACAAGCTGTGTTTTATAATGCTAAATGCTGCATTATTTTGTGTTTATTTCAGTGGCACCAGGACTGCATTGATGTTTGCTAGTTTCACTCACCTTTTGTCTCTTACTGTCAGCTTGCTTCACTCAGCATTATGTTTCTTTATGTTTTTGTACTGACTGGAAAGATGACAGTGAGTTTGATGTGTAATATTTAAGTGTTTTCAAAGTACGGTACATCAGAGTGATAAAATGTTGATTTACAAAATGTATTGACTAAATATCTCCCGGAAAATACATTCGTAGGCCACTTTTTAAGATATACCTGCATATCTGCTCAATAATGATAAAATATAATCAGCACATCACATGGAAGCAAGTCATTTAGTGGTAGAAACTGTTGATCTACTGGAAAAAAAAGAGAAAATACTCAATGAACACTTGTGAAAATGTCTTGTTGATGCCAGACGTCTGAGATGAATGGCTGAAGCTGAGAGAAGGGAAACTGTAACTTACAAACAAGTATTGCAGAGGAGCGTATCTGAGCACCTCGAACACTCAATCAGATGATGATCCCCAGCTCCAAGAGCAAAAATTGGGTTATGGAAGGCTGGAAAAAGGTATAAACATTCTGAAATCATCAATACATCCTGCTTTGGGTCAACAGGTCAGACTGCTGGTGCGAGAGACATTGTTTTCAGTCTGGGGTGAATGGCTGACGCTGACAGAAGGGGAAACTAACTTACAAACAAGTTCTGCAGAAAAGCGTCTCTGAGCAAGTCGAACATTCAATCAGATGATGATCTCCAGCTCCAAGAGAGTAAATATTGGGTTATGGAAGACTGGAAAAAGGTACATCATGAAATCATCAATACATGATGCCTTGGGTCAACAGGTCAGACTGCTGGTGTGAGAAATTTTTTTCCAGTACCAACTGAGCATTGCTTGAACACTAGTCTGATAATGTTGCGGACCATCTTCATCACTTTATGACGATTTTCTAATGGCTATTTGTCATAAAAATCAAATCATAATACATGTTTTGATTGCATGCCTTTCATTTCAAGTAGCCAACTCAAATCTTCCCTTGCAGAGTTGTTATTCATTTATCTGCAGGAAAAGGGGTAAAAAAAAAAAAAGTGGTTACTAGACTGTAGTTTGTTTTGAAGGAGACAGGAAGGTTAAACTTATTTGTTTGTTGCTGTCCATGGTGCTGCAGGTGTACATGTGTCAGAGGCAGAAAGGCACTATCATCCAATGTTTAAAAACCACAACAACTCAGGAATATGGTCTTGATCTTGGAGGGATAAAACTAGCAATGCTTGAAAATAGAGTCATTCTGAATGCTGCTTTGTTGAGGCGGGATGATGGATTGTGGAAAATTACACAACTTCTCAATCAAGGCGTTAGGGGTGTTTACAATGGAACGCTAAATTGCCTCTGAAGACATTACTGTGGTCAATTCATCATTGTAATCAAGCTGTCTCCCTGTACACTCACACACTTTCTTCATATAAATGTACAAAAAAAGAAGTACTTGCTGTACAGTCATGTAAAGTTAAATTATAATAAACATTAAAAAATGCACAACCTACCATACTGTATCTCCACTGGTTCGTGATGTATTGGTAAGTGGCAAAAGTTAAACTAGTTTGTTTAAACAATGAAACATTCATCTGTGGATGAATGTGTGTTAGCAATTTCTTCATTATTTCTGGATTGTAAATGTTTGTTACTTTGTTAATCTACATTAAAAGCAGTAGATAGTCACAGCATAATTTACCTTTGTGAACCTGCTGGGGGATTATAAATCTTGTACAGTATGTTAACGAGTGAAACGTAATTCAAGGTAACCATCAGGAATACTAGCTGGGCGCATAGCAGAAAATGAGAAGCCGGGTTCTTACACGCATGTTTCAAAGAGCACCATTGCCTGCGGTAAATATATTAATAGTTTATCCAAATATGACAATTTTGTTAAAAATAAAAACGGGTGCCCGCGCGACTTCCGGTTTGAAAGAAAGCGCGGCGCATCCACGTATTGCCGTGAACTAAAGAGAAGTAAATGTTGACTAACCTTACATTATGATAATACGATTGAACTTAAGGAAGACGAATATGCTATTTTAAGGATGTTTTAGCGCCTTTCTGTGCTTTGAACGAACTTGTTGCAACCGTTGCTGTCTGGAGCGAAGATCTAGGAATAATAGGGTGAGTAATAAATGGCACTTTCGGGCCTGTACTGACTTTATAATAGAAAATGTTTTATTCTAACAGATTCAGTGGCTCTTTAAGCTAATGCTTTAAGTGAACTTTACGAGAAGTAGCGCACTCGTACATAGCTAGACTTTGTAAATTAACAATGCTTGAACAATAACAGAAAGGCACATACACGACCGAAATAACAAACAATTATTTACATTCACAATCCTTTTATCCTTAACAATAATAATACAACAGCTCATAGACCTTATGTAGGATGAAGATACGGGAATATGTTTTTAAATTAGTATATCTGTAAGTGATTTTTTAAAGGCAAAGATTTTTCTTTTTGTCACCATTATGAAATGTTTAAATATTGTCTCCTTGCTGATTTAGCTGCAAAATATTTGAACCAATTGAGATGACACTAAAAAGCATAAGTATACAATGAAAGTAAGTAAATCCTAGCAACCACCTCAGCCCATAATGACATAGGGATTTCTATTAACTGCTTATGAGAAAGATCCTTTTATTATTATTAGAATAATAATAATTATTATTATTATTATTTTTGTATATTTTATTTTAAACGGTTTTACATAATGTACCAACAAAACAACACACACAAAGAAGAAGAAAAAAAACAACCCAGGCAGTTTGAAACTGCAGATGAGATTTGGCTCCAGGGAATGTATCCTCTCCAGTTGTATGACATGAAACAATTCACCCAACCAAGCTTTAAAACATGAGGAGTCTGAGGATTTCCACACTTTTATTTTTTTAATTAAGAAAGATCCTGCATTCCCCTTGTTAATTAGCTGGATGTTGGATGAATTTCTTCGAGCATCGCCAGTAGAGGGCAATAAATATGTATGTAGATACAGTATTATTTACAAACACCGTTATTACTAGGCATAGACTGGTTTAAGATTCTAACAGTATGAGAACCTTGGATAAAAATATGATTTTACGGTATTGTGATAACTGCACTAAAATATATTCTTTTTAAATGTGTGGGTAAAAAAAACAAAAATTTGAGAAACAATTATTTTATAACAGTACACACGTCAGGCTAAATAATTCAAATGAATCACTGACTTTTGCTTTGATCATTAAGAAAGAACACAGATTTCTTTACATTTTAAAATGGCATTTTTGGATCGTTTCTGCTGGATATACTGTTGTCCTAAAAAACAAAAAAAAAGTAAATAAAGAAATCTTACATCTTACATATACCGTAGAAACAGTATAGCTGAAATATTTGGAGGTTTTAAAATCTTGATTTTTCCAAACTGTGTTAAACCTTGAAAACGGTTATCATCCCATGCTTATGACTGCATCATGTACAGTAATGCACTTTGTTCCTACATTTTACTGTAAAATAAGTCAAGAAATCTCATCTGTTTTAATGGAAACTTTAATTGGAAGTCATAATGACAATCCTTGCAATTAAATGAAACTAATTTGCAACTAGCTAGCAAGATTTGCAGCAGGGGTTAAACTAGGCACAGTGTGGGTAGTTGAGGGGTAAGATGAAGTCACCATATATCAAAGCAACAATACAATTATGGTAAACTTTTTTCCCAGTTTCATCTAAAAGGAGCACAAACTCAGGTCAGACTTCCCAAACAGAAGCTTTCTTATATATAAATCTACCTTATTTCCATGTTGACAGAAAAATATCCACCCAGCATAGTCCTCTGTGTGGGTCATATTCCTTCTTTAGCGCTCTTTCTCTCTGAGCCCCCTCCCCGTGGGAAAGCTGGCCTCATGTGATTGTGGTGGCCCATACTGGAAGCTGTGGTTGCAGCACTGACTCTACTGGTGCCAAAAGAATGGAGCACCAGACCCACACATACGCGCGCACACACACTCCGGCCTGACATCTACTTACATAAACACACTCTGCGCTCACACGCGAGTCTCTCTACGCACACTCACACACGCCACTCGCATGAGAATCTGCCCCATGTTTGCTGGTTGCGCCACATCCCTCACAGACACACAGTCCCGCCACAGTCTAGCACACGCATACACACATTCCATGCCTGTTTTAAAGTTCAAACTGGGGAAAACACACAGCCTAACAAACAGCAACCCAAGAACCCAAAGAACAGCATCACTTGGCCATCACATCACCATAAACCAGTGCTTTGATTGTCTGTTTTAATTGCTCCTTTGGTGGTAAAAGGCATGATTATTCCGTTTCATGGTCATCACGATCTTAATTTGAGAGCATTTTGGAAATGATGCATGCAGTCTTTCTTGCGGTGTTGTTAGAAAGCTGCTTTGTTTCTTATGAGTCAGATGTAATGTTTGCTTTCTGTCACAAAATATGTGCATCTTAATTCAAAAGGATGAAAATAACGCATTTCAGTTTATACATGAGTTCTTTTACTCCTTCCAGAGATTTGGCCTTTCGTCTGCCATATAAAATGCAGAATTGTCTAGCTGTACATACACGCACCGGCCACTTTATTAGGTACACTTACTAGTAGCCGGTTGGACCCCCTTTTGCAGTCAGAACAGCCTTAATCCTTCGTGGCATAGATTTAACAAGGTACTGAAAATATTTCTCAGAGATTTTGCTCCATATTGACATGATAGCATCATGCAGTTGCTGCCAATTTTGTCGGCTGCACATCCATGATGTGAATCTCCCGTTCCACCACATCCCAAAGGTGCTCTATTGGATTGAGATCTGGTGACTGTGGAGGCCATTAAAGTACAGTGAACTCATTGTCATGTTCAAGAAAGCAGTCAGATGATTCACGCTTTATGGCATGATGTATTATCCTGCTGTAAGTAGCTATCAAAAGTTGGGTACACTGTGGTCATAAAGGGATGGACATAGTTAGCAACAGTACTTAGGTGGCGTTGACACGATGCTCATTGGTACTAATTAGCCCAAAGTGTGCCAAGGAAATATCCCCCACACCATTACAGCGCCATCACCACCAGCCTGAACTGTTGAGGCAGGATGAATCCATGCTTTCATGTTGTTGATGCCAAATTCTGACCTTACCATCCGAATGATGCAGCAAGAATCAAGATTCATCAGACCAGGCAACTTTTTTCCAATCTTCTACTGTCCAATTTTGGTCGAATTGCGAATTGTAGCCTCAGTTTCCAGTTCTTAGCTGACAGGAGTGGCACCCAGTGTGGTCTTCTGCTGCTGTAGCCCATCCCCCTCAAGGTTTAACTTGTTGTTCATTCAGAGATGCTCTTCTGCATTGTGAGTGTATGTATCGTTAATTCATGTGAATGATGATATTTACAGCTCTTCGTGAAGGACACATTGTTACATGGTTCTGTGGAATTATTAATTCTGATTGGTCAATGGGTGACGCGGTTGCCACACAGAAACGTCAATTGGCTGAATAAGTTGGCGGTTCAATCTGCTGTGGCGACCCCGGATTAATAAAGGGACTAAACTGAAAAGAAAATTAATGATGAATGAATGATTGGTAAATGATGTAATTTTATGAATTTTTAAAAAAGTTTTAGTTAGAGTATAAAAAGCTGAATCAAGCAGGGATTTGAACATATCTTGACTATAATTTGTGGTGAATATGTATATATGTTGCACCTACAGAAAAAAGTTCTTAGTTTCAATTCTCAGTTTTTCTGGAATTATTAGGCATGGCCCATGGGTTTGAGGAAAATCTAAATTTTTGTTTTATTCTATGAAGATCTGAGAACATTTCATCCAAAATTCATTTAAAAATATTGTCATTTAATATTATAAATATTTATATAAAATTTGCTGCCTTGTGCCAACGCATGTCTTCCACCAGTGCTGATATACAGCCACATCGCATTGCTAATCATGTGATATTTCTCATGTGTAACATTAGTAACTGAAAAGTTGAAAAACATAAAGCATTCAGTAAATATCATTAAGTTAATTATTATTAGTTTTTATTATGTTATCTATTGATTTATTTTTACCCTTGCCAACTGTTTATAATTTGTTTGTATACTGTTAATATTCTTCTTATGTTGTTTTCTTTTTTCAAAATTTAGTGAGATATATATGTTTGTACTAAATTCTACACATTTCACAATAACAAATAAAAAAGAGAACTGAAAAAGACTGACTGACAGTATTTTATCCCTCAAATAGTGTTTTTTTAATGCAAAAGTGTGAGGATTTGTGTGTGAAGAGTTCTGTTTTTTACTTCCTGTGTGTTTTGAAAAGAGCGGGTTAGTTTGGTTTGACTCTAATTACAGTGTATAGAGGGAGAGTGGTTGGCAGAGGCACCGAGAGGGCACACAGTGTGCCTGGTTTCCTCATGCTGTTGCAGGATCAGGGCCAGCAGCCACCATGTTTGCACTGAGTGGCCGCTGTACCGCAGTGTTCCCATCAGCCTCTCTGGAGACAGCTAAAGAAGCAGATGCTTTAAGTGGCACCTTGCTCTTATAGCACCCAGAGGACTCTTTCAGATAAGACTCGGTTTGTGCACTTTGTGAACACGGTTGTTGAACTTTCTATTTTTGCTGACACATGTCTTTTTTGTTTTTGCATTTTTAAGATCTCAGTTGGTGTGCAGTAACCCATACGATAAAATATCATAGCTAATAGTTTTCCATTCAGAAAAACAGAATTGATAGATTTTAGAAAATGATAGAGAATAGCTCAGAGTGAGGTACTTTGGAGTATATTTTACACTAGTGCTGCCATCTTTTGGATTCTTCATGTACTTGCACAAATACACTTCATTGATCATGTACACACAGACATCACCTGACCTTCGTCATTGCAAGGTGTGCTCGTTTTTGCGATTGTTTTAGAATTTCACATGCAGTTGCCTATGGGGGAAATTACCAGGAATAATAAACGGCTGAAAACGGTCATTATATTATATAATTGAATAAGAAACTATAAGAAGAATAATATAAGAAGTAAATACCAGTTTACAACATCAAGTAGCAAAACGAGCTGTTTTTAACGTCTAAATACGAATGGAAGTGAATGAGAGCGGAAGTCTCAAGCCAAAACGATTCAAATGGCTGCACCTGCTCATTCAAGGAAAATAAGGTGAATAGTACAGCTGTCAAACCTGGAGCACCGCAACTCTGCACAGTTTAGTTTCAAGCTTAATTAAACACACCTGATCAAACTAATTAAGTCATTCAGGCTTGTTTGAAACCTAGAGGTTATGCTGCGGTCCCATGCGAAATTCTGTTGTATATGGCGCTGCAAAAAGGGGTGGGATTAAACAAGGTGATTAGACTTTTTAAAAAGCGAGCGATTGGTCCATATTTTAAATTTCTGTCCGGAGAGGTCATGTTTTGATCCTCGATTGGTCTCAATCAATCATGTGATGCTATTTCGCAAGTCAGAGTTCACTAAACTTGAACTTTCCAATGCATCGAACTACGACCCTGCGTTTCCTGTCTGATGCATTCGCGTGCGTATGAATGGAAGTCTATTGGAAAAAAAGTGCAGTGTGATCGCAGCTTCAGTGTGTTGGAGCAGGGTTGGAACTAAACTGTGCAGGGCTGCAGCCTTCCAGGAACTGAGTTTGACACCCCTGACCTATAGACTATATAACTGCAGGTTAACTATGTTTATATTTAATAACTGTTAAAAGCTACTAGTTACTAGTTAATTAGTTAAAGTTATTCGTAACTAATAAAGTTATGGTAACTAATAACCTTAACTTTTCCAAATTTATTTGTAATGTTATAAATGTGGACCTTTTGAAAACCTGCTTTGAAACAATCATTGTTGTGAAAAGTGCTATACAAAAAACTTGAATTTAATTTAATTTATTAGAAAAGTAAGTAACGAGACTGCTGACAATTGGTGGTTTCAGCCAATTTAAATTTATTCAAACAGAAATCAGGTATCTTAAATTTTCACAATTTTACATATTTCAATTTTTGAGAGATTTCTTTCACATACATTTATGATATCGTACCCCAAACTTTGGAAAAGTAGAGTATACTTTAGAAATTTATTAAGCATAATGCTACAAAAATAACTTGTTTACTCAATTATTAAAATTATTGAGATTTTACCCAAGTTTACCCAAAAATGAAAAGCGTAGCTATCAATTTACTTGATCACCCTCAGTCTATCCAAGGTGTAAGTTACTTTTGCTTTTTCCCAAAGTACCAATTTAAAGAAGATTTATCTGAAACCGAAAAATCATTAGTAAATTAGTAGTGTGATTTATGTTTGTATTTTTACATTTATCCCCATTTATTTTTTGGTTTTGAAGTATTTTGCATTATATGAGACATTGATCTTTCTTTCATCAACTTTTAACCGTGGAAAAAGTTCCAAAAAGTGACTCTGATTAACATTTTTAAGAGTTTATATTGGTATATTGTCTGTGTTGGTGTTGTATAATCCAGTACAAAAACTTGCCGGTACTTTTTTCTGTTATTTTACAAACCTGTCTCTCTCTCTCTCTGTTTTACTTCTTATACTGTATATTATTTCAAATGACTAAAATGTCAATAAAAGTCACTTTGATAAATTGTAGTTGAATTTTCAACAATAAAAAATCAACAGAGCAGAGATAAAACTCCCATAATACAATTCACAACCATGAATAAACGGAATAAACGTAATAAACAAAAAACACGTGTGAATCACAAAATGCATTTTTAATCTGTTATTTAACCTATATTTTTTACAGTGTTGTCAGTGTTGATTTATGATTGCAAGTCAAAATGCTACTGGCTTTTTGAGAGTAAAAAATCATAAAGTAACGGGAAAAACAAAATATATACCTGTGATCATTGATGATACATTAATAAGATCATATAAATTAAAATGATCACTGTGTTTAAGTAGATGCCTTCACATACTGATAGTTTAACTTTATAAGACTTTAATGCAGTGGTGTCAAACCAGGGCCTGGAGAGCCGCAGCCATTGCACAGTTTAGTTTCAACCCTGCTTCAACACACTTACCTATAGGTTTCAAACAAACTTGAAGGACTCAGTTAGTTTGATCAGATGTGTTTAATTAGGGTTGGAACTAAACTGTGCAGAGCTGCGGTGCTCCAGGAACTGAGTGTGACACCTGTGCTGTAATGTAACGTCATGGGCATAGGTATTAATTTTATTTAGCCTGTATATGTTTTTTTTTTAATTCTTCAAGTGCTGATTGGCTTGCATTTTTATGGAAATATATATAAAAAAAGTCACTGACCTCTTGTATGGCCTGAGGATGAGTAGAATAAGTTTTAATTTTTATTTTTAGCTAAATTATTCCTTTAATGATTTGCTCTGTTTCCCAGTGCTGGGTTGCAGCTGGAAGGGCGTAAAATGTGCTTGATAAGTTGGCGGTTCATTCTGCTGTGCTAACCCCTAATGAATAAATGGACTAAGTTGGTGGAAAACGAATGAATGATTTGCTCTGTTGCTGCCATCTTATGGATGCTCCATGTACATGCGTGCACACACACAAATAATTAAACAAGAAGGGTTTTGATAAGGCACATTTCTCTTTATATAATCTCCTCAAGCACTTCAATCTCAAATGTTCGATATATCATATCAGATTCCAAGTTAATGCATAAATGACAGAGTAAACAAATACACTTAATATAAAAAGATCAGAGTTCTAGAAAGTTCCAGTACCTGGATGCTAAAATCCAAGTTCTTAGCAATGAATTGCTGTCAGCCAATCTTTAATCATCTGGTCTCTCTGAGAGTCACATTCACCTTTATTGTATCGATTTGACACTTTTTACTTGATTCCCCTTCTATTTTTTCCTGTTAATGTAAACAGACTTTATTTTTTATTACATTTTCATATCTGTAAATGCCATTTAAGTTGGAATAGTAGAAGGAACTCAATAAACATTTCAATTTGAGCTTTGCAATTCTTTGCTATTCCCTTTCATATTTATGCATCTGAAGGGACTTACATTGCATTGAAGGTACACATTTATCACACCTTACAGTCCTAGGGTATCGAACCCACAACCTTGCTGTTGCAAGCGACATCCTCTATCACTTGAGCTACAGGAAATCATTAGCATTTAATGGTGCTAATTAAGTCCAAGTGACAAAGAAATGTACTTTTTGCTTCCAGAGTGTCCCAAACTCCAAACTTGAGGTTCTTCAAAACGCCCCTATCTCTGTGCCCCAGGCCTGTGCAGATTTACTGGAGGAACTCAAAGCCCTGCGACCTCCAGCTGGAGACCCAGCAGGCACGAAGGGTCTGAAGGAAATCTGTGGAGGTGAAGAGTTGGAGGAAGACGAGGAAGATGATGGGACTGTGCGCCCCTCAGGGGAATGCTGTTGAAGTCTGTGAAGATGTCCCGGAACGGACGGCAATTGACGCACGGAGGTCAGCGCTGGGTTCAGTATTGTCCCCTGGGTGCTCAATGATCCCATTCGGAGGGCTGGCGAAGGGTAGCCCAGAATGGTGGCCGTCCCATGTGGAGCCAGATCCCGGCGGGCGTTCGGGGGAAATGGAGTGGACGACGCTGGAGGCGATGCAGCTTGCAGCTGAGGAAAGGATGCCCAAGGCCAGGGAGGGAAAGGCAGAGCAGCGGGACTCTGGAGGAGAGGATCCAGCTCACTGGCGCAGTGGCTAAGGTGGGACACGAGGCGCGCACCGATGGGGTCTGATGATTCAACGCCCTCCAGAGAGCTGAGGTATCGCACCACTTCTCCAACACACTCCCGGAAGCCTAAAGTCCTGTAGTCCACTGCCAGAGCACGGGCATCAAAGTAGCCTGAGAGAAACAGAGAGAGATGTTTAAAATTGACTTTATTTTATTAAAATTTTAAAATATTAGTTCTCCATCTTTAACAAAGCACAACATATCTTTCTAAATACACACTTTCTCAGATTATTCACTATTGTTGGCATTCTTATAAAAACTAAATCAGAATAGATTCTCACTTTAATTAAACTCTTTAAAACTTCTTGACAAACGTCACCCTCTGTTTTCTTTTTTTATTTTCTTGTTTAATGTAAAGTGCCATTTTGGCTTTTTCTACAACAAAATTAATGATTTGCTCTTTTTTTCTCTTCTTTTTTGCAAATTTGAAACCAAAATGAAATCAACCTTAGAAAAAAACTACCTTAAAATCCACAAACATTAAACTAAACATCAGAAACAACATGTTGTCATGTTGTTCCAATACAAATTGATTAGATTAACTTAATAGTTTTTATAAATGTAAGTGGATTGAACATAAAACCATTAAGTTTAAATATGTTGATTCAGCTCATTTTAAATATAAATATTACAATACAAAAAGGCAGGTGTTTCCGAAGGAGGACACAGTGATCATTTTGCAAAACCTCCTTCTTAAAATATAAAAATAGAATGTAATGACTTTTTAAAACTACCTTTTAAATCTTTGAGGTCCAAACAACTTCTTTGAGGAGTCAATATACTTTTGGGTGAGAAAAACTTTAATAATGTTACAAAAGATTTACTAGTAGGATTAGAAGGCTGTTATCATGCATCCACATGGTTAATCCGCTATCACATACTGCTGCGTCCAGAAGTGAACAACAATCATTTATATTATTTATTACATTTCCTATTAATTGTATTTTATTAATATCTATCCTAAACCTAACCATCACAGTAATGTAAAAGCAGATCTGGATCTGGAATTTTCTCTATTAGTATGGCTGATTAACCATGCGAATGGATGATAACAGCCTTCTAGTTGGTTAATCTTAAAAACGAAAAAGGTTTTTTCACTCTTAAAGTTTTCATTTCCAGAAATAAAATTTTTGGCAGCACAGTGGCTCAGTGGTTAGCACTGTCATCTTACAGCCAGAAATTCCCTAGTTTGAGTACCAGCTGGACCAGTTGGCATTTCTGTGTGGAGTTTGCATGTTCTGCCAGTGTTGGTGTGGGTTTCCTCCTCCTAAATTGGCCATAGTGTATGATTGTGTGTGTGTGAATGTGAGTGTGTATGGGTGATTCCCGGTACTGGGTTGCAGCTGGAAGGACATCCGCTGGAATAGTCGATGGCTAATTCCGCTGTGGTGACCCCTGATGAATAAGGGACTAAGAATAAGGAATATGAATGAATGAATTTTCATTTTCGAATGAACTATCCTCTTAACTTGTGTTTGGGGATTTGTTCAAATCCTAATGAAAAGTATGAAGCTAGAAGCTATAACAGTATAACACCCTAATGAAAGTTCCCTGATCAGTGTCTCCTCTCACCTTTGCCACCCATGGCATGCAGCAGTTTGAGATGATCCACTGTCATCTGCAGGATCTCAGCCTTCTCTAGTTTAGAGGAACCCTGGCCAAGAGCAGAGAGAGAGCATCGGTTTGACTTTTTCTTTACTTGTAAACATTGTACACTGAACTCTTTGACATCTCATCTGTTTTCAAAAATGTAGCCTGCGGTGTCCCGCCTGATCGTCTTACCTGCTTCTCGAAGGCACTGGGTACGAGTCTCCTGAGCTCTGACAGGCTGTGGTTGATCCTGTCCCTGCGCCTCTTCTCAATTATCTGTGGAATCCAGCGGAGTCAATTTAAAGACAGAACAACGATTTGAAGTGGAAAGCATTTGCTAACCGGATTATTTCTTGCGGCCGAGGCCTAGTCGCAGCATTCTCAAGATCAGATTTTGGAAACAAAATAACAAGTCAACTATAGGAAAACACAAATCAAAGTCAGACAAGAGGGCTTAAACTGTAAAAAGTGCACGCTGCTGGAGAGGGTCGTGTTGCAGGGGAGTTTTGAAAGACCTTGAGATCATATATGAGTGATATGTATTCGGTCTGTTCCTGAACAAGCCAAGGGAAAAACAGAGCTAGATTGACGTAAACTCACCCCTCTTCTCTTCTTGCGCGCCAGGATCTGTGAGGTACTGCCTGGAGACATGGACCCAGTGACAGGGCTGAGCGAGAGAAAGAACGAGCGGGGAAGGGGACAGATTAAAGCTTTGATGTCAATGCATATTGTTGTCATTACTGTACTTAATACAAGGCAGAAACGCTGTTGCACATCATCAAACCCAATCTAATTTGTCTTGGGGAACAGCTAGACACGGGAGCGCCGGGGTAAACAGAAAACAAGATTATTTTGGTTTAACGCGTTTTTGGACATTATTGTCAGATGGCTGATATGTTATGATTTTTGCATCGTACGAGAGGCATTTTCGTTTTAAGCTCAAAAGACATGATGATTACTTGTCCGCAGGGCAAGCTGCAATGGTGGCTTTTGCGTGCACATCAATACTCCGTATTATCCTTCAATGTGGATCTGGTTTGCATGGGCACTTTCTGTGCTCTGCCAGCGGAATGACACTGTTTGTTTTGCTTTACTTTGACTTCCAAGCATAACTATTATTTTTATATCATATTGTTATTCCTTTTAACATTAAGAGGCTTAATTCACAAACATTCCGTTTGTTTGGTGGAAAAGAAGATGGTCCAAAAAGAAAATTAGTTGCAGGAATATACTTTTTTTTTTTTTTTGCAGTCCTTTTAAGAGTTTTCAAAGGCAATGGTATGAGAAAGGACTGGTTGCAGGATGCAGTTCAGAAGGACCAAACAGCAGTTGCTGGAGACTTCAGTCTAATGACTAAATGACTGAGTGAAAAATGCAAAACAGACAAGGAAAAGGCAGGCTGGAACAGCAGAGGACAGATATGCCTTTCAAGAAAGAGTCAAATAAGATCATTACAGGCCGTCCTGCTTCACAGTGGCCCAATTTGTGATTTTTGACAACGTTTGTCTGCTGTCGTGTCGCGGTAGTCAACAAACAGGAATAGTGTATGACAGTGGAATGTGTTAAAACAATGCATTTAATCTCCCGAGAACACAACAACAGGACTTTTATAAGCATTATTGGTTGTACTATAAAGAATTTTAGTTTAGTTTTGCAAAAGTTTTAGGTGTTTCTTCATCAAAACATAATAAAAAGTACATTTGTGTGATATACAGTTGAGGGCAGAATTATTAGCCACACTGAATTATAAGCCCTGTTTATTTTTTCACCAATTTCTGTTTAACGGAGAGCAGATTTTTTTTCAACACATTTCTAAACATAATAGTTTTAATAACCCATTTCTAATAAGTGATTTATTTTATCTTTGCCATGATGACAGTAAATAATATTTTACTAGATATTTTTCAAGACACATCTATACAGCTTATAGTGACATTTAAAGGCTTAACTAGGTTAATTAGGTTAACTAGGCAGGTTAGAGTAATTAAGCAAGTCATTGTATAACCATTGTTTGTTCTGTAGACTATCACAAAATATATAGCTTAAATGGGCTAATAATTTTGACCTTGAAATGTTTAAAAAACATTTTTACAAAAATTAAAACAAAAATTAAAAACTGTATTCTAGCTGAAATAAAACAAATAAGACGCTCTCCAGAAGAAACAATAATATTAGACATACTGTGAAAATTTCCTTGCTCTGTGAAATATCATTTGGGAAATATTTGAAAAAATAAAAAAATTCAAAGCGGGGCTAATAATTCTGACTTCAACTGTTATAGTTTAATGACACCCACAAGCACTGAAAATTGCATAATTTACTGTAGCAAGTAGATATAACAAGTGTACTGTAAAAAGAAATGTTACACCTTTTTTTAATTGAGCTTTGTTACAGTGTAATTACACTTATAAGCACTGTATATTAATTAACATCCTTACTACACTGCAAAAAATGCTTTTCTTACTTAGATTTTTGGTCTTGTTTCTAGTCCAAATATCATTATAATATAAAAATCAAGAAGCATTTTCTAGACAAGAAAAACATATAGTCTTGTTTTCAGAAATAATATGCCAAAATTAGGTGAGTTTTTCCTTAAAACAAGCAAAATAATCTGCCAATGGGGTAAGCAAAATATTCTTACGTCAAAAGAAAAAACAAGATTAATTTGCTTACCCCATTGGCAGATTATTTTACTTGTTTTAAGGAAAAATTAACTTAATATTGGCATGTTATTTCTCAAAACAAGACAATATGTTTTGCTTGTCTAGAAAATGCTTCTTAATATAAGAAATTTTAGATATTTAGACTAGAAACAAGACCAAAAATCTAAGCAAGAAAAGCATTTTTTGCAGTGTATATCATTAGGTTTACAGTTTAGGGTAGGCATGTTGCAGATAATTATGCATAATTTCTTGTAGTAAGTACATGTAACGTAACACGGGCACTATAAAATAAAGATTACCCTTTATTTAGTAACACTTTAAGTGACCTTTTTACATGTTTTGTGTACTACTTAATATGGAAGTTACAATTAGTTATGCATAATTACAATGCCTGCATTCTAACCATATTGTAAGTAGATGTAATTAATTAACATTACCCAGTAGTTCAATGTACAGTTACATTGTAACAAGAACACCTTAAAATAAAACGTGACCCTTTATTTTAGCTAACACATGCATAAGCACCAAATAATAACAACATAAACCTGCTATACATTTTAGTTTAGTATGATTGCTTGCACTAGATGCATATAATGGGTGAAATACCATTTTCAAAATTGGCAAATTCTGGCAAATGCAAAAATGTACTCAATTTATAGCATATTTGTAGCTTGATTTGTAAATGTAAAACGTAATAAACAGCACAGTACATTACCTGTGATGAGGCCTATGGTTGCTTCTCTAGAAACACCTTGCATTTTGACAACCAGAGCTGCTTTTTTTACACTTTTTAGTACTTTTTTTTTATTCTAATACATCTTAAATTGAGATCTGTTGAGTCTCTAGGCTACAGTGTGAGCTCTACACATACAGCGATTGACAGCTATGTCAAATAGTCCTCACCAGTAGCTGTCCTCCTGTCCGACATCGATGAGTTCATCCGTGTCTGAGTCTGGAGAACTGTAGTCATGAGGTCTCTTCATCTCCACAGGTTCCTCAGTCCTCCTGTTCAATCGATGGAGCGATTTAGCCTTTCAATGTTTATAGAGATGATCTCAGATGATGGATTTCTCCTCTATCCTTCAAATGCAACAGTAAGGAAAGCAGCCACCTTCTAAAGCAAGCACGCCCCTCCCTATTTCCTTTTCTCTCTCCACCTTCTTCTCCCTCTATCCTTGAACCACAATACAAGCACGCTGTATTGGGAGTCTCTGTTAGACCTTGTTGCAGACTTAGCCTGCTCCTTGTTTCTGCTCTTATGTGTACTTGTGTTTTGACATCCCCAGACCTCCAGGATTCAAAGTCGGAGAATGACAGTCCTCCTTCTCTCACTGTTTCAACTTTCTGTCTCTCCGTCACTCTCGATCTTTTGCTCTCTGCTGCGGCAGCACAAGTGACTGAACTTGGGCACTTTGGCAAAGTTGCCAGTTTTGGCTCCCTCTTCCTTGCCCTCCCATGCTCCCTCCCAGCCCCTCATCACCCCTCCCTTCTTCCTCTCTCTCTCTCTCTGTCATTTCTCTCCTTTCAATTAGCCTCTTTTCTCCACCGTCTCATCTCGCTCTATCTTTACCCCCCTCGGTCCCTCCCCTTCTTCCTTCTGTCTCTGTTTCCCTCTGTCTCCTCTTTTCCACTCTTTTTAATTAGTTTCCCTCCCTCTCTCCCAGGACAATAGGAAGAACGCTGTGGGAATAAAGTCTTGGGTTTGGACCCACATGCACACTTACATTGGCCCCAAAAAGTATACTAATAGACTTAAGACAGACATATAAAACTATATAAATAAAGTTCCATTTTTGCTTTAACTTTTACAGAACTTGTATGACAGAGTATTTATTAGGCTACTCATACTTTGAGAGTTAAAAATTAACAAATAAAAATACAGTCACTTCAGAAGCAATACCCATGAGTATGCCCAAATCTGGTTTCTGCAGTTTATTTAGCCAATCATTCTATCTATCTATCTATCTATCTATCTATCTATCTATCTATCTATCTATCTATCTATCTATCTGTCTGTCTGTCTGTCTGTCTGTCTGTCTGTCTGTCTGTCTGTCTGTCTGTCTGTCTGTCTGTCTGTCTGTCTGTCTGTCTGTCTGTCTGTCTGTCTGTCTGTCTGTCTGTCTGTCTGTCTGTCTGTCTGTCTGTCTGTCTGTCTATCTATCTATCTATCTATCTATCTGCACTGTTGGGAGGCGTGTGTTGGCTCAACCGTGCAGGCCAAGTGCCTTAGTGCCTCCACCAGTGATGACATGCAGCCATATCGCACTGCTATGAGTGTGATATTGCATTTATATAACAATTTGACGGCATAATCGTATGTATAAAAAAGAAAATCAAACACGGAGAATCTCAAAAACCCTTTTTCACAAGGAACTACTTTATTCCACCACTCATTCATATCTGCAGCTGACCATCAGAACAGCTGAAACCGTTGCTAATTCACTAACGTCACTTTAGTGCTAGTATTTGAATAATTCTCTAGCGTAATATCTAAAGTGATGACAAAACACTTGCAAAAAATTGTTGCTCACATTTTTAAGATTGTAAAGCTGAGCGACATGAAATGCCATCAGTCTACAGAGATTTCTCAGTGTTTCTCTGTTGCAATCAGGATATCACAATGATTAACCCTGAAAAAGCCAAAGCAAACACCACCAGTCTCTGTGGTATAAATACAGTTATACAAAATACAAAAGAGAAAGATTGATTTAGAATGTCAGCTGTATATAATAATTTTATAATTTATATTTAATAATTATAAGTATAATTTGCTCAGCTGTTGTCAGAAATTTGTGTTAAGAAAACGCTGAGTTTGTCCTCCCTCTAAGGACGTTTTATGTGGTCTCTGTCGCCATATTATGGAATGTCAATCAACACTTTCTTTGGACAGGCTGATGGCGGGCGATGCACTGAATCTCTGAAATTATTAACAGTTTAAAATAACCACTATCCTTATACGTAAATAGACTGCATAGTTGCAATCTAAACAACTACATTCTTGACAAAAAAATCATCAAAAGTACATTATGTTGTCCAACAGCAGCAATATTTGTAGTGTCCTATGCTTGTCGCTGCATGTGGGCGGAGTAATACGCAAGGGGGAAAGGTGAAGAGGCTGTACTAGTGCTCTTATTTGCAGAACTATATCATACGGCCATATATATATATATATATTTATACAACAGTTCTGTCTGTTTCTCGAATCTGATTGGCTGATAGCTGTGATATAATTAAGTAATATCAGCACCCGTACAGCCTCTTTACCCTTTGTGTATTACTCTGCCCACATACAGCCAGCATAAAGCAGACACTACAGATCTAAAGTTTAAAAGATGCTTGCTCAGCTGTTTAACTGTCAGCTTATGATTTGAATCCAACGCGGAAAAAAGTAGTTCCTCATACAAAAGGATTTTTGAGACTCTCCATGTTTGATTTTGTTTTTATATACACAATTATGCCGTCAAACTGTTGTATAAATTCATTATCACACTCGTAGCTGTGCGATATGGCTGCACTAAGGCACTTCTCCCACCAGTGCCGATATACAGCCATATTGCACGTGCTACTCGTGTGATATTGCTTAAATATACATTCAGTTTTTATATAAATTTCTAATTTCAATAATATTATTGAATAGTGTGCAAATGTGTATATGATTTATACACAATACAGTTTGCAAATAATTTTTCCTCTCTTTTAGTAAATATATTATGAGAGATTTTAATTGCTGGTTCCAATTAGATTTTAAAATTAGATTTTATTTTATGTTTTTAGTCTTTTAGTTTCTACTCTCAAAATTGTTCCACATAAATCTGCAAATGTTTTTTTATTTTTTTTTACAGAAAAAGGTCAGCGATTCTAATCACAGATATACTAACAAACAAAACTATAGCCCCTTTCACACATACAGACCTTTCCGGAAAATTACCGGCAATTTTCCGGAAAGGATGTATGTGTGAACAGGTCCTTTTTGAAAATACCGGTAAATTCGTTCTGGCTATTTTCCGGAAAGAGAAGTTGTAACATTACCGGCAATTTGCCGGAATGCTGCGCTGTGTGAACGCAGAAGGAATCTTTCCGGAATAAGCGCGTGCACGTCTAGAACGTGCTGACGTAAGACTTCTGCTTTAGCCAATCACAACAGTCAGACGCATTTACGTCCGCGCGGTTTGTGGGAATAAAAGCCTTTGAATATTTTTCCAGACGCATTTAGCTGCTAGAAGTTAGTCAGATAACGTTTATATGTTCTCCTTAATGCCAACTGTGCAAATAATCATCGATAAGATGCTTATGATAAGCCGTTGTTTGTTTACCTTCAAGCTTTGTGTGTGCCCATGAAACAGCCTGTGAGCGCCAGCACACGCACATATTATGAACATCTCGACATGCGAATATGATCCTGTGAAAGTTGTTTACAATATTGATCATCAAAAGAGTTTGTAATTTAGTCAAATGTTTACAAATACAAGCGCAGCCGTTTAAAGCTCATTTGTGGTGAATGATGTCAGAATTTACCGGTATTTTGGAATGGATGTGTGAATGCTCTTTTCCGGAAAATTTCCGTAACGTCCTCGCCTGTGTGAACAGCGCTTTTTTGAATATACCGGTAAAGTCGTTCCGTAAATTTTCCGGATATTTACCGGTATCACTGTGTGAAAGGGGCGACTGTACCAGGCAGCCTCAGAAAAGCCTGATCAACAAATAACTTTTATTTATAATAACAAATAAAAAGTTGATTGAGAATCACTTTGATTTCAAATTGACTTCCTCTAGGTTTTTGGCAAAGTAGCTCATTTAGATCACCTAGTTAAAGGATTTTTATTTCTTTTGTTCCAATCATCTCGTAAGCAAGTGTTGACACATTATTGTCACCATTTATGATGTACTGATGTTCATTTCATAGGTTTACAAAAAGACAGTTTTCATTTTGTTCCATGCAGCTTTTGTCTTATGTAACACAATGTCCCAGGGCTAATGTCAGACCATCATGTTTTCCTTCAAATTTGGTCCTTATACAATCTAATTTAATTCAATAACCAAATAGGAGAAGGAAAAGAAGAAGAAATTTTGGCCCTTGTGCTTGTAGAAACAAAAGTGGGCATGAAAAATCAAGATTGATACTTTGTTGTTGTTACCTTTAATCCAAAGCTTCTGCAAATGTCCTGATTCTGAATTTGTTCATACATTTACCAAAATCAGTATTTTAATTTCCAAATGTTTATACATTTACCAAAATCAATATGTTACATTCCAAATGTTCAAACATTTGCCAAAATCTGAATAAAAAATGCATTTTGATCATCCAGATACCTTCAAATATCACTGTATTCAGAATTTGTTTGATTGAACACACCATTTGTTCAACCAATGGGGTGATTTTGAGGTGGTTTTATGTTTTTCCAATTTAATAAAAAAAGAAAAAACAAAACAATAAAAAATAATAATAAATGAACACATGATACTTAAGCCATTACTGTTAAATGTCAGATATCAGACAATTTCTTTTCCTAATACACACTTGGATGAGGTTTTATCATTCAAAACCAAGAAAAAATGACAGTTACAGACAGGGTTAGATATGTAAGACGGGTTACATAAAAAGCATTTTTTTTTAATACAACAGAAAAGGTTGATAAACTGTATAGAAATGTTCTGTTTTGCCATTAATTGTATATCTATTTTTTTCTATTTGAGTAAACTGCAACAGGTCATACATCCAATGCTGGCCAAAGATGTGTTTTTCCAGTTCAGTAGTATAATTATTTGAGCAATAATTAAGCAAAAGGCTAATACACTTGACTGCAAAGATGCAAGCGATAGGATTAAGTCCAAACAGTGCCACTAAAGGACATGGTTCAATTTTTAGAAGAAAAATATCAGAGTTTGATTTAAACATTGATGTCCAAAAAGAAATTAACTCTGGACAAAACCAAATAGTATGATAAAGGGTACCTGGAGCTTGTCGGCATCTGTCACAAATAGGATTAACTTCATGGGTTTGTTTTAGACAGTTTAACTTTTGTCCGATAAATTCTGTGTAATAGTTTAAACTGTATTAGTAAATGACGAGCTCAGATAGAAGTGGTATGTACGTGACAAAGAACTTCTGACCATTCATCATCTGAAAAAACAAGGTTAACATCTGATTGCTAGTGATTCATAATTTTATTTTAGACCAAGAAGAAGAATCTGACGTTATAATAAATGAGAAAATAGTTTTATATATGTTGGAGAAAGCACCCTTAGAATATTTTATTTCCAAGAGTTGATCAATCTCTTGTTTAAGAGGTGCATGGGGGAAGTGAGAAAACGAATTTCTTATAAATTCTCGAGTCTGCAAATACCCAAAGAAGTGAGTTTTTGGAAGCCTGAATTTTTCTATGAGATATGAAAAGGTTACAAAAGTATTCTCGTGAAAGAGGTCATTAATATTTAAAACACCTCTTCTAAACCATAATGTAAATGCTCCATCTGATACAAAAGGCAAAAAAGAAGGATTTTTGGTCACACTACAATAAGGTTCATTAGTTAATGTCAATTAATGCATTTATTAACATGAACAAACAATGAACAATACATATACAACTGTATTTGTTGATGTTACTTAACGTTAGTTAATGAAAATACAGTAGTTCATTGTTAGTTCATGTTAACTCATGGTGCATTAATGTTAACAAGCATGGACTTGGATGTTAATAATGCATTAGTAAATGTTCAATTATGATTACTAAATGCTGTACATGTGTTGTTCATGATTAGTTCATGTTAGTAAATGCATTAACTAATGAACCTTATTGTAAAGTGTTACCAGATTTTTATATATAGGAGACAAATACGACATTGCCTAAATGGGTTATCTTTTTGACTAATGACAGGGACAGGGAGTTAAGGAAGAGTTCAGATTCAAAAACCTGTAAGTGTTATTTCACTTTAAAGGCAATAAAAGGAACTTATTTGTTACTACAAAAGTAAAATAACATATCCTACACAAAGGAGTCAGAGAAAAACGCTAATTTTAGAAGAAAATATTGGATGGCTTTGAGAGGTTTTTTCATCTAACTCTTTATATTCAGGTAACCCGTTAATTAAAAAATCATTTTAACTTAATATAGTGACAAATATAAATTCAACTTTAAGAATTTACTGTTGAAAAACATTATTTTACCACTATACATGACTCTCTACAGTGGATTTGAGGGACCGAGCAGCTTTGATAATCACCCTGAATCGATGCCCTCTGTCTGAGGAGAGGTTAAGAGAGGATTTAGCCACTGAGTGTCAGAACAGAAGATCTCTTCAAAAACGACAGCTTCTTATCTCACACGTGCTGCCTTTTCAAAAGAAACATTTCACCTCACACTATATAGTGCTAATCACGTCCACCTAAACTCTGAGGTGTTCACCCCCAACCACTATCCCGTGGGAAGCTGTAGGGTGAAAGCAGTCATGGTAACTAGAATTACAAGCGGCTGGCAGGAGTTTGCTGTCAGAAACTGTGCCTTACTGACCCAGGAGCTGCAGCAGCATCGCACAATACCACACACACACCCTTCTGCCTTCCTGTTGGCTCACTGCTATGATTTAATGGGGCTGTATGCATTCAGTAGTTTCCTAGTAGTGTGTGTTTGTGCCAGTGCAATTGTGTTAAAAGGGTAGCCCCTCTGATGCAATTAATCCTACAAAAACCGTAAGAATAACAGATGGGCTGTAGAGAGTGTTTTAAAGAGTGTTTAAACTTTTATGGGTTGTGAGATTTTGGGGCAACCTTTTCATAGTTGATACATTGCATCGGGGAAGTATTCATAGCGCTTCACTTTTTCCACATTTTTTAAATGTTACAGCCTTATTCCAAAATGGATTCAATTAATTTATTTCCTTAAAATTCTACACACAACACCCCATAATGACAATGTGAATTTTTTTTTAAATTGTTGATTTTATTAAAAATAGAAAACCTGAAAAATGACATGTGCATAAGTATTCACACGCTTTACTCAATACTTTGTTGATGCACCTTTGGCAGCAATATGCTTATTTCACACGGCCGCCATTTTAAAACACGAAAGCGAGGATGAGGTGGGAAGAAACCCGTAAGTTTAGGACCAGCACTGTAAACATTGCAACAACATTTTAAAATTTGGCTCAAACAAAATCAAGTATGCAGCCACTGATTTGATTTCATTTTATGTATGACAGTGATGTATTGCATTTATTGTATTGTAAGTGTATATTGTATTGGTTATTACTGTTAAATTTGTTACTTCCTGTCCAGGGACTACAGATGTAAACTAGCTTTACAGCTAACTCTGGCACAACATGTCATGTTGTACATTGTCCCTGTATAAATAAATAAAATAAATACTATATACTATAAATACTAAATACTAAATAAATGCTGTGGACTACAAACCTGCAGTTGTTGTCGAGATTTCAAAATGCAGAAATGATGTAAACATCACTTTAATATCATTCAGCTCAGTTTAATTTAAACGATTAAAAGCAAATTAGGCATCAAACAACATTACATTCTGTTTAAGAGTAATACGCTTAAGTTTCCTCCTAGGTTTCAGTTTATGGCAGCAGGTAAATACCGTGGAGACGCTTTCCTGCTTCAGCCTCTGTAACCCGGTGAGCAATAAAACAATGCAGTCCTCTGTAGCACATCCTCGTATTGTCTGTAGCAGTGTTGTCCCGGTACTGAAATTTTAGAAGGTCCATTTCCGGCTAACATTTAAGGTCATCAGTTTACCTCTCTTCACAGATTGCAAACACAGATAGACGGACCTTGGATCGTTTTAAAGCCGTGCAGATCAGTCGATTTATCAGCGGATCACTCGTCTGTGTTTGCACTTTGTAAACAGTGGTGAAGTGCAATGAACTGATGACCTTCACAACCAATCACAGTCTTTCTGTTAAGCATGTGAACACCATGGCAAATCAGCTCTGTTTAAGAAGGCCATTGTAATGAAGTTTACGGCCCTTTGGCCGCCGGGAAAAAGGAGGCGGAGAACCGACGCAGGTTTAAAATATTTATTAATAATAATGACGGCAGCTCCTCACGGAGACTGCCATTTAAACCAAAACAACCGGACGGCAGCTCCTCGCGGAGACTGCCGTCAAACTGAAAGCAAAAGTAAAACAATATGCCCGGGCCCGGTCCTCTCTCGGCTTCCTCTGCCATCGTTCCTCCCTTTATTGTCCAGAGCTCCTTCCGTGGGATCCGAGGCAGGTGCGCACCGCACGTGTATCCACTTACGCGGTGGCCTCACCCCGTTCCCACGGCTCTCGGCCACGCCCCCTTGCCACATACCCCCATCTCCCATCACAGGCCGGGGGCACCCCGTGGCTGTGCATACTCCGAGGGGGGGGTTTGGCGCCACAGCACCCGCGAGACCTATATGAGACGGGCCGAGAGAAAAGGAGATGGAAAAAAAAAAAGGAGGAAAGACAGAGTAGACCGAGAAAGGGGAGAGAGGAAAAAAAAAAATTGGGGTTCGGTTCTCCAGACACGCTGCCACTCGGTCCTCCACCAGCTGAGAGATGCGACGTCGTGCTGGGAGCCCTGTGGAGGAATCTATCCACCCGTCCGTCTTCTGGCATCCGGCGGCGGTTCTCCTGGCTGGCTGGCGGCATTTCTGGTCTCCTGCTCCGCTCCCGCTTCGGTGGATGGATGCAGGCTCTGGCATCATGGCGGATCGCGGCGACTCCCCCGGGTTCTGTGGGATGGCTCCCTTCAGCTCTTTCCCTTCCGGTGGTGAGCCCCGCGTCCCCTGCTCCTCCCCATGCTGGGAGATGACAGCAGGCAGATCCTTTCCTCGCCAGCCTCAGGCCGCCCCGGCACTCTTGGCAGACGAACGGGTTTCTCCCCCACTCGGGTTAACTCCCGAACACTCGCCCCCTCTCTCAGTGGCGAGGGCATCTGGACAACGCGTCCCTCCTTCTCCCGGGCTTCGGCACCACTGTAATGAAGTTTACGGCCCTTTGGCCGCCGGGAAAAAGGAGGCGGAGAACCGACGCAGGTTTAAAATATTTATTAATAATAATGACGGCAGCTCCTCACGGAGACTGCCATTTAAACCAAAACAACCGGACGGCAGCTCCTCGTGGAGACTACCGTCAAACTGAAAGCAAAAGTAAAATAATATGCCCGGGCCCGGTCCTCTCTCGGCTTCCTCTGCCATCGGTCCTCCCTTTATTGTCCAGAGCTCCTTCCGTGGGATCCGAGGCAGGTGCGCACCGCACGTGTATCCACTTACGCGGTGGCCTCACCCCGTTCCCACGGCTCTCGGCCACGCCCCCTCGCCACAGCCATCAACATGTTAACAGGAAATGTAAATTTTTTTACATTTCAGTACCAACATTTTTTATTGTGACAAGTCTAATATAGTGAAAGAATCAGTTCATTAACACTAAGGCCCCGTTTACACTAATGCGTTTTAGTTTGAAAACGCATAAGTTTTGCTACGGTTACGCCAACCGTCCACACTATGCCGGAGTTCTCGAGCGCCGAAAACGGAGCGTTTCAAAAACGCTGAAGAGGCCGTTTTCATTCTGAAACGCTGCTGCTCCGTCTCAGTGTGGATGATGGAAAACGGAGACATCTGAAAACGGAGGTGGGGCTGCTGACATTCGCCTCTCTGATTGGGGCTTTTCCTGAATATTAAGTAGCCTAACACACACAGTTCGTATAACAAAACAGAGCCGATAACAACTGCCTCCTTTCAATTTCAGTGAAAATACGAAACATACCCTCTCTTTTGCTGAATATCAGTTTTAGTAATCGATAATGGCCATTATAAAAGTATGACATACAATAAGTTTTTACATTATAGGAAATAAAGGCAAGCGATCAGTCAATATACATAATAGGCTACGTGGTTTCATCAATCATTTACTTATCTTTGCGCTCAGCCAAAACACGTTACCTGAGAAAAAGTAAGATTCTAATGACCAAAGTCAGGGAATGTGTCGTTAGATAAAGTCAACAAGATGAATGAAATATCCCGTATAATAAATATAGTGAGATATTAGATCCAGCGGGAGATGCTTGATGAGGAGTCCGACTAGCAGAGCTCTCATCTGGGTAGATGGGCTGCAGCGCTTGCCAGAGAGTGTCTGTGTGGTCACGTGATGTGCGTTTTCAGCGTTTTGGTGTGGACGGAGAGCAGTTCAGAAACGCTGGATAAAACGTGAGTGTGGACGCGGATCGTTTTCATTCTAAAACGCCGTTTTAAAACTAAAACGCACTAGTGTAAACGGGGCCTAAGTTTGATAAAAGACATCGTTAGTGCCATTTCCCTTAGCTGAAAATGAGGTCCAGTATCCCTTTTTATTTTCACTCCTCATTCAGAACGAATCTTTGGGTCACTTGGAAAGCGATGAAATAATAAATTTGTGTAACTTTCTCCTCGCTGATAAGATAAACAGCCAGGTACAAAACATTCCTCTGTGAGTCAGATGATACTTCGGGTTTCTTCCCACTGCAGCCTCGATTTCGCTGTTCAAAATGGCGGCCGTGTGAAATCAGTCTATTACAGCTAAGTCTTTTTGAATATGATGTCACAAGCTTGGCTCACCTGACTTTGGGAATTTTTGCCCATTTCTTTTTGCAGTACCTCTCAAGCTCTATCATTGGATAGAGCTTTGGATGGGAAGCAACAGCGTACAGCCATTTTCAGATCTCTCCAGAGATGTTCAATAGGATTTAGGTCTGGGCTCTGTGTGGGCCACTCAAAGACATTCACCGAGTTGTTGTAAAGCCACTCCATTGATATTTTGGCAGTGTGCTTTGGCTTATTGTCCTGCTGGAAGATGAACCGTCGCCCCAGTCTGAGGTCTAGAGCACTCTGAGGCAGGTTTTTATTCAGGGTGTCTCTGTACATTGCTGCATTCATCTTTTCCTCTATCCTGACTAGTCTTTCAGTTCCTGCTGCTGAAAAACATCCCCACAACAAGATGCTGCCACCACCATCCTCCACTGTTGGAATGAACTGCCAACCTTGCTATTCCTCATAGTAATACCAAGTAAAGTTAAGCAGCTGTTTATAAAAGTTATGCTCCAATCACACCTGATAATGAGTTTTTGCATTAGTGTGATCACAAATGGATGCTTAGTGTAAACATGCTTAGTGTTTGTCCATTTTGCCAGCCGTGTAGTGTTAAATGTTGCAGTGCTAGTATGTTTCTTTTACATCACAGTTGAGGGAAAAATGTCAAAACAAAGGATTTTCACTGGAGAAGAGGCCGTTTTAATAACAATCTGACTTAATCTTTCTGGATCCTGAGTCTGTGGAGGCTGGAACCCCTCACTAATTTTTGTGGCTTTTGGAAGTGTGGAATTTTTGGTAACACTTTATTCTGATGGTCCATTTGAGTATTAGTAGACTGTCTGCTTAATATCTGCTGATACTGCTCCTTCAACAGACATTTAACTGACTGTAAGAAACTTTACAGGTACATGTCAACTTACACTAACCCTAACCCCATCCTGACAGTCTACTTATAGTCTAATGAGAATTAGTTGTCATGTAGATGCAATGTAACTTAAATTCAACAAACAGACCATCAAAATAAAGTGTGACCATTTTTTTTTGTCTTAATTAACCTCTTGGTCTTTATTGAACATATTGGTCTCTATTAACTGTATATGAACTGTAATTCTTCTACAGTTATCCAACATTTATGGAGCCTTCAACAAAAGACAGCTTGCCCACTGCATTTGTCAAGTCAATGAAAACGACACTAAAATATGCAAAGGTAAAATAACGCAAGATCGCATTTACAATGACAGTTTAAAAACTTGTATTTATTTTAAAAGTATCAGGTAAATCACACAGGATTTGAGAAAAGGGTTAGCTTTGTTCAATGGCAATTGGTTTGATCATTTCTGATGGGGAATTTTCGGTGTCCAAATGCATTTCGGGGGCTACTGAACATGCAAATCCAAGCTTGCATGCATCTGTTCATGATTTTTCCCACAGTACGATCTGTTTAAAAGGCATGTGCTTTTTCAAACATCTCCTCTCTGCTTCTGCTTTTAGAGATGGATGGTGGCAGCAATTAGCAATGAGTGGACGTGTGGCATTTGACCGTCGCGGGAGGCTCACAGTTTGATGTTTGAGTCAAAAAACGAGCGTAAGAGATCCCTTTATCCCTCCATTCTCCCCCCACTCCATCTCCTTTCATTACCAATCCCTCCTTTTATTCGAGTCTGGATTTCATTTCCAGAAAGCAAGACGAAAGGAGCTGGAGAGAAGTCGGCCCGTACGCTGTGCCCGTTCTGTTATTTTTTGTTGTCCACCCGCTTCAAAGCCCGAGCTTTCTTCTCGTTCTCCATTCTGATTATTGTTTCTTTTCCAGGGTTTTTCTGCCTCCTTCGCTTCTCCTCCTCTTCCTCTGGGGTTTTTGATCTTTTGCATGGCACACTTCCTTCGCTGATGACAAATTAAGGGGGGAAAATCGCAGTGGAAATTGGACGAAAGCAGCAGAGGGGGAATTAAGTAAATAAATAAGTTGATCTGTAAAAATAGTTTGCAGCGGGGGGAAACCGAGAACAAGAGCCAGAGAACAAAGCGAATTCTGGTATTGAGCAAAGCGGCTTCTTACGCCACTTCAGCCCTCCCTTCTCACCACAACAAGAACAGCCTCACAATCGGAATTAACAAGCTCATATTTTTACGATTCTCTCATAGAAAGAAACGCACACACATTTAGCATTGGCTGTTTTACATTTCACACACACACACACACAAGCTAATGTGCAACTCGCATATTAAAAGTTACTGCCAAACAACAGCAGCCAAAGCTCACACACTCTTCCTCAAGCGGTAATGGTGTATTAATTTGTGCTGACACACACTCGCTCACTCACACACACACAGCCACATGCATTTAACCAGCTCTACCACATCTTGCACGGCTTTCTTCCCTTTATGTGTAAATCTCAGCGGCTGACCCCAAAATCAGCCTGTGTTTTGATGTTCCTTTTCATTTGACTCTGTGAGTGTCGAAGCCCCCACTGCGAGCACTGGCGAATCCCACAGGGATGCATCTCTCCTCCAGCCACTAGAGGAATGCCAGACACTCAGCCCTGCCCACTTTAAAGGCTGCAAATGACACTGTTCTTCATTGCGTGAATTTGTGTATGTATATTCATGGACATGTGTCCCCCAAGTACGAATGCACTGAATGCAGGACACATGTCACAACCGACTGAGGTGGAGCCAGTGCGTTTGCTATTCCATGGGTATTTTTTTTGGTATTCAAACAGTCATTTAGTCATGGGTATGTTTAGTTCTCCAAAGTTTCCAACTATATTTTCAGTATTATTTTAATTATGTACTTTTTCTTACACTTTAAAAAATGTCCTTTAAATATTTATCATTTAATTCCGAATTTTGCAATTCAAGAATTTTTTCATTTATTTACAGTTATGAATTGCATTGGAGGACCTTGATCTCTGTGCTGTCTACTCTTGATGTTGAAAATACAACTTTGCATTTCAACAGAGTGACTTAGTATTTTAGTACTTTAAAACAATCTAATGCATAAGAAATAATATATATATGTATATATATATATATATATATATATATATATATATATATATATATATATATATATATATATATAAATTAATGGTTTATTGTCACTTAATTTCGCACCAAACCACACAATGTATCACTTCATATTAAATGTCAATAAAAGCAACCTTTTCAAACTTTTTCAACATAAAAAGTTCATTGAGGAAAGATCAAGGTCCTATAATGCAATTCAAAAGCATAAACATGCCTGGGGTGCGTTTCCCAAACAACGGCATGACCCGCGGCTGAACTATCATAATATGATGCATTGTTTGGAAAAAGAACTATGTAGTGACGACTGTTTCCCAAAACCTGTAGTTTCTCTGTCCCAGCTCCATCGTTTGAACCACATTAGTTATAATGTAAAACGCCCATAATGATGCTTTAAACAGAGTGGAGTAACAACTTCCTTAGATAAAGACCCCATAAATATATAAAATTTTTTTAAAATTTTTACACGCACATGCATTAAAAAAATATATTAGTTCTGGTAAAAACATGCACTCGTTTTCCATACTAACTAAAATATGTCTAAATGGCACATACAGAGCCTGTGTCCTCTAAACTAAACAAATATTATTTAGAATATTCCACATTCTATTCTAAAACATAAAATCACTTACAAAAGCTAACACTTGTTCTAGTATCATATATAAATCATATAAATAAATTAATAATGAGGTTATTTATTAAGAAATTAAATTCAATATTTTTTAGTAAATGAAAAAAATATATATTAATATTAATGATGATAATAATGATGATTATTAATATTAGGTAGGATATTGTTTATTTATTTTTTATCTTTTTTAAAGTCTACTTTTACAATTTGACACTTTCAAGCCACTGCAGAAATGTTCTAACCAACAGGCCTACATCATATACAGTACAGATACTTAATAAATAACCTACTATAAATTAAAAGCATTAACGTATGCTATGTTTTTTGTTTTCACAAGCTTTGGAGATGCAACGTAAATCCTGCTTTTAAATAATATGACATCTATAGCATTCATCATGAGCCACAGCTGTGTTCAAAATGACATCAATGTTTTCAAAGTGCACTGAGAAAGAAATGCTATTGTAAACATGAAGATCGCTTAAACTGAACTGTAAAAATACTTTGATTGCAAATTACATCTAAATGACTTTAGTGTTTTTTTTTTTTTCGTTTTTTTTTTTTTGTACTTTAAATGTTAAAATGTTCTAAACAAATAGGGCATTGGGGAATAACTGGGAATAGAACACAGCCAGGAACTATGTTCCTAATTACAGCTCCATAGGTGTAGTTGCAAGTTTATAAGTTTGTGATGCAGTTTGCGAATGTTCGTTGGAACAATATATTTAGGAAACCCCAAATCAACGAAATATGTTTGTAACTAAAGTCATCTCTCTTAGGTGTAATTTGCTTTCAATGTATTTTTTACAGTTCAGGTTTAGCTATCTTCATATTGACAATTGCGTTCCCTTCGTAGTGCCAAAGGGACGTTCGTGATCACCTTTTTGCTATAGCTAAATTGATGAATGGGACACAATGTAGTCCCATGGACTTATTGGACATGTGCACTCACCAGGCACTGTTAGTCTTCAAGACACCATTTGGGATAGGAACCTTGATACGTTGGTTCTAATGCGTTTAATTAGGGTAGGAACTAAACTTTGCAGGACATTAGCCCCTTTGCACACATTCAGACCTTTCCCAGCAATTTTCCGGAATGGGATCATGTGTGAACAGACCCTTTTTAAATTACTGGTAAATTTGTTAAGGCAATTTTCCGGAAAGCGAGGTTGTAACATTACTGGTAATTTGCCGGAATGCTGCTCTGTGTAAACACAGAAGGAAAATTGCTGGGAAAAGTGCATTCACATTTAGAACATGAGACATTACGTGATGTAGACGTGAGATGTCTACGCCAGCCAATCAAACCATTCAGCGCATCCTTGCTGTTTATAAAAATATTTTCTGGAATATTTTTTTAAACACATTGAGCAGCTAGATGTTAGTCAAATGGCATTTCTGTGTTCCTTCTTAATGCCAACTGTAAAGCATTATCAATAAAATGCTTATGATAAACTGCAGTTGGTTTACCTTCAAGCTCTGCTTCAGTTGCTTAATGCGTGTGCACGTGAAGAACTGCTCTGGTGAGCGCCAGCACACACACATATTATATACATCTCGACATGCGAACGTGTTCCTCCGTGTATTCATTGAGGATGTTAAGAATGCTTATCCATCCACAGAATTTGTAATGTCGTCAAACGTGTAAACATTTAGGTGCGGTTCGCGCTTCTGCCTTTGGATGTCTCTAGGACAAAGTGACTGCATGAATGGTAAAGCTATAAATAAAAGTGAAACCATCAACAAAAGCCCTACCCCTTTTATGTTTACAAATACAAGCGCAGCCCTTTAGAGCTCATTTGTTGTTAATGATGTCAGAATTTACCGGTATTTTGAAATGCATGTGTGAATGAACTTTTATGAAAAATTCAGGAAGGTCCTTGCCTGTGTAAACTGCATTTTTATTGAATATACCGTAATCAAAGTCGTTGTGGAAATTTTACGGATGTTGACAGGTATCACTGTGTAATAGGGGCTATTGTGTTTTAAGGAACAGGTTTGACAACCCTGCCATAGTCTTCAGTCTTAGATACGATACTTTAATGACATTAAAGTATTAGAAGCATGCAACATCCAGCTGAAAAGCAGTGTGGGGTATTGTTGATGGGGAAAAGGCGTAAATGGGGCATAGGAAACTTGGAGGGAGTCAAGACCCACGTTTTCTGTGTTCACGTGAAAGGGTAGGAGTGTCCCAATTCACTTTAGCTGAAAGTGTGGGGCTAAGGGGAAGGGCTAGATAGCCCTTGAAACTGAGATTTTCCAGGACCACACTAGAAATCAGGAGATAAGAAACTTTTCCTGAATGCACCAGCTACAACGGCAGCATGGCTGCATGCGTTAGGGGATGCATAAATTAGTATTTTTTGTCATTATTAAGAATTTTCACAACAAACAAGCATTTGTTTTGATACATTCATAACCGCGTTCATGTTTTACTGTTATGCTTTTTTTTTAAACGTAAAAAAAAATATATAAAAACAAATTTTAAAAATTGCTTCATTTCGATGACAATCGAATCAGAAAAGTAGTGGATTGGAATGACCGTTTTTACTGTGTCTGGAAGGCTATAAAGTTGATTTTGTTTTCGTGTGATTATATAGATAAATATGGCCATGGTGTAAATGCAAAGTACAATTACAAGCTTATTTACACATTATATCATTATGATAACATGATATTGTTAACAACTGTAATTTCCTGAAGATTAATAGAAATTCAGCTAGAATGACTATATCAGTCGCTGTCGTCAATCTGAAGTAAGAGATTGCGATGACATATGATGAGGTGTGTGTGTGTGTGTCGTAGTGGTTTTCCATTTCTTATGGGTAAATTTTGATGCCTACTCTGTTTTAAGGTGTAGTGGTAAGGGCAAAAAAAAAGTAGGCCTTTCCTGTGTCAGAACTAAACTCTGCAGGCCAGAGGCCCTCCAGGAACAAGTTTAAGCATTGTAGAATTAAGTGTTCTTCATCAGTTCTCCACTATTGTAACTTTTGTGGTTGTCATGTTTTAGCCAAAAGGCATGCAATGTCCAGTTGTTGAAGCTTGCTTGTTGTAATCGGCTGTTAACAGAATACTGCTGGAGGCAGCCTGATCAGGAAGCCTCTAAAATAATTGTAATCGAGAGCAATAAAATAATCGTAAATTACTTACCATGGGGGAAACCGAGTCATAGCACATATGGCTTGGAGGGGCCCACACAGCCCAGAATGCAGTTTTTACTGAGGGACACCGCCTCCTTTCCTGAAATACAGGGGGCCTAGAGTAGAAACCTGTGCATGGGCCCAGAATTACCACTAGAGTCAGGCCCAAAATCAGGCTTGAAATCTTTAAGCCTGTGGCAAGCCTAAGTGTGGCCAAATTTACTCTGCATGTATGTACTGTAAGAAAAGAAGTGGCTTTGGGCCCATCCAGTCAGTGAAGGTTGCATTAACATGATTTACAGATTGAAGATGACAGAAAGACAGGCGTCATCTAGTGCTATCAAAAGACAACGTGTGATTTCAGGCAGCAACTAAGACAGCCCTCTCCTCCTCCCTCTATCTCTGCCAGAGGAAGACAGCAACAGTGTTTACCCACGCAGCCATGCCCGCCTCATCCGGCTCCCAAAAGATAAATAAGAAGGGCAAAAGCCAACAAGAGGAAGCAGAATGAGCCCTTTGTGGCTGAGAGCGAGGTCCCTTTCAAGCTGTTTTCCCACAGCGCCGAGCCCCCGATAGAGGGCCTGACTGCGGTAACTCTCGCTGGTGCCGGGGCCCAGACGGGCCGGGTAGGCCTCACTAGGCCACAAGCAGCCATTGTCTGTCGCCACAGAAACCAGCGTCTTCATGTCAGACATGTTTTTCTGTTTGTTTTCTTTTTTTCCTCTTTAATGTGGCCAGGGGAATGTTTCCTCCCCTTCTCCCCCCAACCCATCCACATTTCTTTCCCTTTTTTCTTCTCCCTTCAAATGTTGTCCTCCTCCCTCTCTTTCTTGCTTCATCTCGTTTTATTCCTCCAAAAGATTGTCATTTGGAAGGCTCTTGAGCGGTAGGCAGGCCCTATCTTTGTCATGTTGTTGTGGCCGTCCTCTCATTTTTTTTAAATCTCACTTTATGAGGTTTTGGCACGAGCCCATACTTCTTCTGACTTGAAAAAGGGTGAAAAAACAACAACAAAACATCCCCAAAGAATTCTGTCGTTCCCACGCTAAGCCAATTTTCTTCTTAAGATTAAACAAGCTCCAACGACAAAAAGGAAAAGGAGAAAGTGGAGAAAAGCGAGAAGATCTGGTTATGATTCGAGGCTCTAAACTAAGAGAGGATGCCCCACAGACATCGAATGAGAAAAACAAATCTGGAAAAAAAGAGAAGAGTTTCTATTTTTAAGAGTCTAAAGAATGTCACTGTGTGCCATGACTCAAAGGATTTGCAGCTCCATGGTAATCAGTTCATTCTGACTGAGATCGTCGACCACATCACACGCACTACGCCATCTTTTATGAGTCGGGCGAGAGGAGGGGAAGAAACGCAAGTCAGAGTAATTTATTTTGTGCTCATTGCCAGTGCCACAGCATTGTTTTGGCAATGTTACTCTAAATGCTCTTTGGTATTTGCAACCACTGTTTATCTTTAAATGGATGTGTTTTATGAGGCTGAAATATCTCCTCGGTTTTGTGTTTAAATTTTTCTAAATGTTGATACATCTTCAAGTAATTTATGACTTATGCTGGGTTCAGACAATGAATATGAGCCCAATTTTGGCACAATCCAGTTAACATTGGCATGGGTGTCCAAACGTGCTCCTGGAGTTTAGCTCCAGCCCAATTAAGCACACTTTAACCCACTAATCAAAAATCTTCAGACTCCCTTGAAACTTCCAGGCAAATGTGTTGAAGCTGGCTGAACCTAAATTCTTTAGAACAGTAACTTGAGGGTTTAGCCGCAGTCACACTAGAATTTGAGCACGCAAAAAAGTTGTGGCATTAAATAAGATGATTAGTTAGCAGTTGGTCTATTTTTTTATTTCTGTACTGAGAGGTCATGTTTTGATCTTCTGTTAGTCTCAAGGAATCACGTGATGCAATTTCACAGGTCAGAGTTCATTATGCTTGAACTTTGCAATTTAGCAACATGTCGCATGAGCTACGATTCCAGTCTGCCACATTCACATGCATATGAATGGAAGATGTGTGACAACGGCATTATTCATAGTCTTACACTTTTACATTTCCTGTTAATGTGTGATGGTGGAAGGTTTAGTTAAAAAAATATACCTCATGTAGGCCTATACATTTTTTGAAAATGTTTATTAATGCATTTAACCTTTGCTAATTGTTTACTGTTTAATGAAACCTGCTCAAGAAATTTGTGCAAAGTTTTATAGTTGTCTGCTCCAAATAACAAAAGCCATGTTTATATTTAAAATAATAATAATAATAAAAATAATAATATATTTATGTATGGCAGCGCTGTCTTCTCACAACAAGAAGGTCATTGGTTGAAGCCCCAGCTGGGTCAGTTGGCATTTCTTTGTGGAATTTGCATATTCTCTCTGTGTTGGCATGGGTTTCCTCCGGGTGCTCTGGTTTCCTCCACTAGTCCAAAGACATGGGCTGTAGGTAAATGGGTAAACTAAATTCTCTGTAGTGTATGTGTGTATGTCCTGGTACTCCAGGTTAGGGGTTGAGTGTTGGGCTAACGACCCACCTTGTAAAAATTAGATGTTACAAAACACCAACATGGTGTGGCTAAATATCAATTTTGTTATAAATGACCCTGGGAGTAAGTAAGTAAGTGTATATATTTAGTAAGTGTATATATTTAGTAAGTGTGTATATATATATATATATATATATATATATATATATATATATATATATAGAGAAGATCGTATCGGCCAATAATCAAATATAATGACTCAGTCGGTACTTGCCAATTTGGCCGATCTCATAAACCTATCACAGGGGTTTGTTTAGGAGTTTACAAGCAGAAGAAGATGTGCAACACGTGAACCATAATATGTGAGGAGATAAATGATGTGTGGAGGCGTGAACAATCGATTCGATCGTATCACAACAGCTAAACTATATACGGATGTGGTGTGACCTTTGTTTATACAGTCTATTGGCACGACTCACGAGTGATGGTCTCTTTGTTGCAAATGCAACCATTTTATTAACTGTGTTTTGAACTACTTGACGGGAGTGATTGTTTGTAATTTTTCTTACCAATTTTTATATCGATGTTATGTTTTTTTTTTTTTAAAGCTGCTTCTGGCTATGATATGTTACACCTAAATGGTAAAAAAAAAATGTGTTTGAGGGATTATATGCAACATTCTTAATTTATTCACTAAGGTAAGGTGAGATCTCCACTTAAGTATCATACTTTGAGGGAAAATGTGCTTTAATGCATTATAAAGCTTAAAGCATTACAATCGGTACTCAGTATCAAGGAATCTGTACTCTGTATCAGCTGTATACTGTATGTATATATATATATATATATATATATATATATATATATATATATATATATATATATATATATATATATATATATATTGAACCAAATGTGTCAGTCATTTTAAAGAAATGTTGAGTATTAATTAGGGTTGGGGCGATACGTTTTAGTAGTATTAAAATGGCATTTTAGAACGAAAATGATCCACATCCACACCGTGTTTTAATTAGCATTTCTGAACAACCCTCCGTCCACTGAAAACGTACATCGCGTGACCACACACACCCTGCGGGCCCATCTGCTACACCACTGCAGCCACACTCACTGTCATGCCTTCGTCTGAGCTGCTCCAGAGAGCAGTGCACGTCGGACAGTTTATCAAGGATGTACCGCTGGCTCGTGTCTCACTATAGTTGATATTTGATATTTAATTAATCTTGTCTCTATTTAACGACTCTTCGGTCTTTTGAATCTATCAGGTAATGTGTCACAGCATCAGTATGCTACTTCAGTCTTTCACTTTCACACTTGTACTCAGTAATTTTACTGAAAACCTCAGATCTTGTTGGTTGTGCAATTTTTTTAACGACCAACCTCCCGCGGAAAAAGTGATTGACAGGTGGTAATTTGTGTCCAACTTATCAATCTTTATTTATTTATGATTTATTTATGGTTAAAAGACCATGTGGGTCAGACCATGTGGGTCAGGTAGTTGAAAAGCTACAAATAATTAATTCGTTATGATTTAATTATCATAAATAATTAATTCACCTCCGCCTATGACGACGATGCCATCGTCCATCGCGATGTTTCACATTAGACATCGCACAATGTCAAATTGGTCGATACCTCCCAACTCTAGTTGTAATGAAATATTAGAAATGTTGAATTAATTAAAGGTAAATATGCAAATGAAACTGAAAAAAAGTGATATTGTTGAGAAACATGCAAATGCATCATATTATAATATAAGCCAGTTATATATAAGCCAGTTCTAGACATTAAATCTCTAAAACACCTACATATTTAATTAAGACATGTTGTTCTAACACTCTGCTTTGGAAAAGCTATCATAGCATTCCAGTGTATGCCAATTTTAGCTTTCCAAGAAGAAGAGGATTACCCAAAGTGTTCAGGAGGTGTGGATGAAAGGCATGGGTTTTGAATGTGCTAAACTGTTTGTTGCTCAGTTTGTGGTCAGTGAACAACTAGTCACAAAGCAAACAAAAACAGCTTTGGGTTTAAATATTAATCAAAGTATCAGGTAATGGTTTTTTAATGAATGTCTGCTTACATTTACATTGACGGACACTTTTATCCGAAGACTTACATTGTGTTGAGTTAAAAGAATAAACTGTTTTTTGTCAGTTCTTCATATGCCTGGGAATATAACCCACAAACTTGGTGTTGCTTATGCCATAAGCTACTATGGTGTCCACAGTACAATGAACTTTAAAAAGCAATGAGATCTCAAAACAAAGAAAACAAGCAACAACAGCACAATGGAGTCAAGCCACAACACAACGGAATTAAAAAAGAAAATATTATTTTTGCAACATGACAGAATCCCAACAGCACAATAAAATGCTTCTGACCACTAGGGGGCAGTTGATCTTCGCAAACGGATGATTGCTTGCATTCCTTTGCATTGGACAAATATAGTTGTATTGTAAAGTTCTTAACAGCACCAAAATTAAATATGCAGTTTGATATTTACATATGCATGTCTCCTAGGGGTTGGTTGATTTGGTTTGTTTTTATTGTGCCATGGCTTAATTTCACTGTGTTGTGAATTTATATTTGCTTTTTAGGTTGCTATCACACATGTTGTATGTTTCCTTTGGTCTGGACCAAGGTTAAAAATTATACATTGCAGCATTTTCCGGGCGTTTTTAGTTCCGTTTCACACAAGACCAATCACTCTGAACACTTGAAAACTTGAAACGAACCAAACTTGAAACGAACCAAAAAGCAGTTTCATGACAACATACACATCAGTCCTTGGCTAGATGAATTTTCGGAACTGTATTTTGATTGGTTGGAATTAACGCAAGGTAAACTTACTTGTGCAACACTTGGAAGTAAACAAAGAGCAGAAAAAAATCAACAGGCAGTATGGATCTCCTCACAACTTGTCCGCAACCTGCCATAATTGTGGTCAAAAGTGTCAAAAAACTTTTTCTCATCCCAGAACGCACTTTGCAGCTGACCTAGGACATACTGTCGCTAGGTACAGTTCCCTCCCCTTTCCCCGGACTGCCTGCACTCACACTGCATTGTACCTTCCAAACCTGAGCACGCTTACGTCATCAATGATGCGACTGTTTGTTTTAACAGGAAGAGAAGTGCTCTCGCTCAGCACAGTGGACATTGGTTTTATCGTGTTAGTCGTTTGATATGCAGTGACACACAGTCATATATTGTGCAGAACAGATCCATGCTCATAAATCCTTCTCCCGCCAACCTGCAACAAGCATCCCATCCCACACATCCTCCCTTACTTCAGTTCGCGATCGCCTGTTCCACATCCCACTTACCCCTCTTCAGTTTGCGATCGATCACCAAGTTGAGTTTGAGACCCCTGTATTAGGAGGTTTGCTGGAGGTGCAGCTGACGTGCAGTGAGGGATTTGCGTCTTTATTAAACTGCAACAGTTCATGTTCATTGAAAAGTAAAAACGATTGATAAATCCATATAATACAGTCCCTTAAAAGTGATGTTACGACTTCAGTTTTGGGCTCAGGTGCGCTTTGGACTTATACTACAAGCGTACCACATCTCTTTCGCGCCAGGGCCAGCCAACTGAATCGCACCTGGGCCCAATTCTGAGCACTCACACTTGTCAAATGAACCAGGAACACACTTGGACACGATTCAGATAGCATGGTGTGAGTGCACCCTAAGGCCCGTGCACACCGAGATGTTTTTTGCTCGTGATTTCCGTCAACGTTAAACGCCTCGTGACTATATAAAGGGTGTCAATGTGATTGTGCACACCAACGGGCAAAACGGCAGGCGCAAAAGCGTCATTTTTAAAAAAATGCCTGATGCTCATTTGTTTTATTTGACGCGCTGCGTTAAAACCTTCTTCTCCAATCAGTTTGGCAATTTTGTTAACGTGCACGAAGCTGCTGAAGTTACAGTAAACAGAACTTGGAGGCGCTCAAGTGCATAACTGTTGATGCAAGCGCACATTAAAGAAGATGCCCAGAGGCGATATGAACGTGGAGCTGCTTATTACTCTATGAACAATAATCATTTCTTCATCACTAGAGCTGGAGCTGTTTCTTGAATCATCTATACTTGTTCAAGTCACCAGCAACTTTAACAACAAGCATTTGAACTTCCTCTCTTCCTCTTCTTCTGTGTTACAAGCGGGTGTCGGAAGCTTAAAGTTGTATAGCACCATCTAACGTCAAGGAATGATTTTCTTCTGCTTGATGCCAGTGAAAATCACTTGGGTTTGAATGCAGAAAAACGTCTCGTAAAACGCTGACAATAAACGCAAACGAAAATCATCCCGTTGTGTAAGAGCCTCAAGGCAGCTGGGCCAAAAAAGCTAGGTACTTTTTCCTTTAGGTCAGTTGGTTCACATATTCATCACAAACTAACCGCTCCAAGGTTTCTTTAACAGTGTACTGAGACTACTTCTAATGTACAGTAAGTAGTTTGATTAGTAGTATGATTGCCACTATTACGTCTGCCTAAACGAAACGCACCAAAAAGGCAAACAAACTCTGGTACTTTTAACCGAAATAAATGAGGCAGGCATGAAAGCATCCTTAAAGAGCCCCTATTATGGGATTTTGAAAATGACCTTCCATGTAGTGTGTAACACAGCTCTAAGTGAAGTGAAATATTCAGCTAAGGGTTAAATCTGAAAGTGCAAACTATTGATTTATTTTTAAAAGAGTTGACTCATTGTGCTTCAAATGAATCGTCTTGATAACGTGTCTTTAACCATTTCGGCATGACGTCGATACAAACACTATAGCAGATCCCGGTTGAATCAACTCATGAAGACACTGTGCTCAGCTGAATATTATTGGGGAAAAGTTATTGTTATTTTTTCTACCCAAAGAAGAGGCTGTGAAGAGTCTGTGATTGAGGTTTATTTTTGCAAAAATGCTGTCAAAAGTTCCTGTCATTATTCTAATGAGTGCTTCTGCAATCTACACGCTTACAACGGGGGATTCGTCGGCTGTTTGTTAAAGGAAGGATCAGAAAAGACTATTGATGTATAAGACTTTGACATAGCTTGACATGAACTTTACAGTACACAGCTCATAGATCAGTTTCTTCCTCCATTTCACAAGTGTAAGTAAGTGTGATTAAAATGGTTGCCTCCTTGTTTTCTCTAGCTTGCAAATTATTTATTTAATTGTGTTTTGTTTCTTGTAACCGCTTGTACTGTATCAAGTTAACTCTTATATTCTCATATCCCGTCTAATGCCAAGTTGAAAACGTGATGCGTGCTGCTTTGTTAAAGGATTTAAATGTGTTTGTGAACTCGCTTTTGTCATTTGTCATTGTTATGGCCACTGTCGGCTGTTCCTACACACGTGCAGCAGTCGAGGTTCAAAATGTTCAGCTTTTGCCACTGTGTGGATTAAAAATAAATGCGTGTCATGGTTAAGAATAAAGCAATATGCTGGTGTTTAACTGCACTGCTTTAATGCAGTCCTGCATTGGGCTCACATACACACCTGAAATTACGGTAGTTTTCTGGGATAAATACCAAAACGGGAGGGTGGCTCTAGATGGGTCTGAAATACGGGAGAGTCCCTGGAAAAACAGGAGTGTTGGCAGGTATGCTCACACATACACTATGCTCTCTGACTACTTCATTATTGTTGATAAGCCATGGTGGCCATTTCGCTTTGTCTCGTGCTGAACGCTGTTGACCAATCGCAACAGGCTTTCATCTGTCCAATCGGCGCAGATTAGATTTGCCCTAAGGAGGGGTTTGGGAACAAATGAATAGCTGAACGAATCATATGGGAGTCGCTGGGATAATTAGGTAAAAATAAATGCATATTATAAGACAATGAATATGTTTTTGACCTTGCATGCATATCAGCCTGTTGTCGAAATATTTTATCTAAAATATGACCCCTTTTAATGTGTAGTAGGGACTCTTTAAATCCTCTTCTATTTTTTTTTTTTTTTGATTCAGATGTGTTCTGGCTTGATTTTTTTGTATTGTAAATTTGAATTTGTTTTTAATATTCTATTGCACTTTATGTCTTGATTATATATATTCTTAGTTAGTTTCTATCAATGTTTCCTTTTTAATTTTCATTGTTTTGTGCACTGGGCCACTGTAAGAAGAAAATTTTTTTAAGACCACATAGTTGTCAGCTTTTTGTCGTATATTTGATCTCGGCGAGTCTGTCTTCCGGATTAGGATTAGCTCAGCGTTCAGTTTCAGCATTCAGTGGGTGTTGGAGAGCTGTCAGTCTGTGGTCGGCCTGCATGATATTGAGGGCTGCAGGCCTCCGGCTCCGTCCACCACGCTGCTATGTTTGAACTTAATTACAGCCAGTCGGCCCTGTCATTACAGCTCAGCGCAGCCGAGCGACGGCCGGCCCGTAGGTAGTGGCGGCACAATCCCAAACAACAGCGTGCAGTCACACACTCTCATGGGCACAGCAAACACACATTGGGATGGACACAGACGTATCCAAACCACACAGACACAAACAGAAACACAGATGCGAGCAGGACCACTGTCACGCACTCCACATTAACACAAACAGAATCCTTGCCTTACAGCAGACACAGATTAGCATACATACGTGAGTCGTAATATGATCATTGTGCTGCCTGTCAAAGGTGAACCATTGATAGATTTTTATTTGTAACTGAGACAAGTAAAGACATTTTAATGTAGTTAGTAGAGAAATTCACCCAAAATAAGCTATTATTATGTTATTTTTTATTTTTTTTACATGTAATAATATTTATTTTAATATTGTTCCAATCTTATGTGGCTTTAGTTTTTTATTTGAACCACATGTTGGTCAAAGACAAGATGTCCAATTTTGGTGTCTACCTCGAATGTATAACAGTGATTTATTATTCATAGAAAGCATATAAAATTGAAGTAAATTGCCTGCTCTAATATTTCAACTACATTTTGTGAAAATAAAATGTCAACATGTGATTGAAAAACAGTTCAACCGTCATTCAGCGTAACAGATACACTGTAAAACCCAACAGTCGACTTTATCAAATGAAATGAGTGTAGTTAACTCAAGATTGAATGAAAGTTAATTCTACTCATTTTAAAAAAGAGTTTTGAGCTCAGTGTTGAAGGGAATGAGTTAATTAAGTACTTCATTACATCAACTTAAATTGTTTAAGTTCACAGTACTCATATAGATTAGTTTTTTTTACTTAAATGGTTTTCTCAAAAACAATCACTTTCCTCAATCGGTTTGAGTTGACTTAACTTATTGAGTTTTATAGTACTCAGTTGGTTTGAGTTATCTTCATTTATCTGGTTTTAAGCTACTGTGCTCAAACTGCTTTGTTTATTTAAAACGATTAAGTTCACAGTACTCATTAGGGATTGTTTTTGAACTTAAATGGTTTGTTGCAATCGTTTTCTTCAAATGGTTTGAGTTACTTTCACTTATTGGGTTTAACAGTGTATATTTATGAAAAAATTAACTGAAATACTTCTGGCCTTTACTTATGTAAATATATTAACCAATAAGCTTTGCACACATAGACTTTACTTAAATTAAGTATTAACGGACGCCCAAGTATATTTAGTGACACATATTTTTCACTATTATTATCATCCTTTTACACTCTTTTGTATCTGCCCAATATAACCAAACATCCGCAATTGATTAAGTAGTGAAAAGTCTTCTCTTGTTCACCTGTTTCTGTTCTGTGTGCGACACCTTTGAACACTCCCACAGACCGTTTCGCGTGCTTCGCAGACCCACAGAGACGCGCATTTTTGAGACTTAAAAAAATCGTGACCGGGCTTCTGAATCTCCTAAAATATCTCGGAAGGTTTCGCTTTTTAAATCGTTTGCAGTTTTTGTCGTTTTTCTGTCGTTAATCATGTGCATTTTTGCATGTGTGAGAGAAACATAATATAATATATTCTTTAATCTAAATAACTCAGAAAAACTTCACTATACTCGGAGAGGACAAAATGACTGTAAAGTTTTAATCTTGTAGATAATTATTATAATTTTTAGAGATATTGTCTATTTTTATTCCTTTTTCTGTCATTTATTTGCTGATTATTTTATTGATTTGTTGATGTTAATATATTACATAGGCTATTTTATATACATATGTAAAATGCTTTGGCATTCAAGTTTGCTTTGAACTTGAGAGAGAGAGAGAAGCAGATTTTACAGTGGGTCAGTGGGTCCACGTGGCTTCTGAATAGCATAAAATTATCAGTATATATAAAGTTTTTTTTTACTTTGAAAAGAAACAGTGTATAACAGTGTCATAATAAATAAAATCATTGTTAAAAATTAAATTATGTTTTGTTTGTCTCATATAGTTAACTATTTATGTGATGTGGAAAAATGGTGTGATTCAATCCAGCACTGCATCATTTTGAATATTAAAAAACTTTGTGCAGGCAAGTGGTTAAACAAAACAAAACAAACAAAAAACAGAGACAGTTTTATTTACTGGAGTGAATGACCAATATCAGTACTTTTAAACCAACATTAACATAACATCTATAGCAAATGCTAAAGAATGCTATTTCTCCATGTTGATGTTAATAAATCTTAAGTCTGTGGTATAATATAATATGATATAATATAATATAACATAGGGGCTTCTCGGTTTATGGGTGTTTCCCAGTACTGGGTTGTAAAACAAATGCTGGATAAATTGTCTGTTCGTTCCACTGTGGACTGCTGAAGGAAAGTGTATGAATAATATAATATAATATAATGTCATATCATAGAATACAATAGAATAGCATGATAAAAGCTTCAGTAATTATTGCAACAAGAACATTTGAGACCATCATATGCCTATTTATAAATAATGCAGTGCAGATTATCTTGAATAAGTTTTTTTTTTTTTTTCCTCTTTCTTTTGATGGACTCTTCTTTTAAAAAGTAATGACAAGAGCGGCAATGAATGCTCTAGATGCAGACAGCAAATCTCCACTTGTGGCCGGAAGCGTGTGGTTGTAGCGACAGCAATTATTACTCTCCTTTGCCTCAAATTAATGATAATAAAAAGGCTGCCATGTTTATTTCAGGCCTGGGAACAGAGAAAGGGAAGACGCGCGGGGCACAATGAGACATCGTCTCCGAATGACACAAGGACATTAAGTGGTAATTACAGAGAGACGAGATTTCCTTTCTGGCCACAGAGGAGAGTGGTGTCTTCAGTCTGCAGAGGGGCGCCGCTCCTATTATGCCCCCCACCCTCCCCAAAATTGGTATCACATCACCAAGACCCCCAATGTGCAGATCGTCCAGACGGTTTGTGGTTTTACTATGACCGTTCCACCTCAAACAAACACACCCACCTACCGCCCACAACACGCATGCACACAAAAGACACAGTCAAAGCGCTGTCTCAGATCTCGTGATCAATGTGTGAAGGGTCTGCGCTGGTGCCACAACATAAATTCCTGGCATTCTGGGATAATTCAAACGTTTCACGGCGCAGTCTTTGCGCCCATGAGAGGCAGCGCTCGGGAATGGAAAATGCCACCATGTCATGGCAATCTCTCCCCATTGTCTCTCTCTTTAATCAGTGCTCTTCTGTGGCTCTAAATATCCCCGTGGTGTGCATCTACGCCTGGGAAAATGCAGCTCTTTGCCCCGCTCGGTCTCCAGAAGACACGCCATCAACACCGCACTACTGTCTGTCTGTCTGCTCGCATTCGATGACAAGAAAATGTTCAGTCGCATTCTTCAGATTTAATGTGTTGGGGAGCACCTTTGGAGATCTGAAGGGCGGGAAAGTGAAGTTGGCGGCCATATTTATGACACATACTGAAGCACTCGTTTTGGCCCCTTTTTTTAAGGGGCACACTTAATTTTTGTGTTTTTAAGCTTACAGAATTGTAATAATAGGGTGAACATTTATAAGAACTTATTTTAAAAATCTGTACATCGATTCCGCATTAAACTATACCTTTTTTACCATAATTTCTATAAAATGCCGTTACTTGCCGGACTTTTGCATTGCATATGGGTATAGTAATGAGCAAACAAAGAAAACCAAGCATAAAGGCAAAACATTTCATAGGTGACCTTTCATCTTTTACGATTTTATATGTTACAAACTTTTGTGCTCAACAAGTCACGTTATTGATGATAATACAGTCACTTAATACACTGACCATGAGGCAAAATAGCAATAGCCTGCACTAATTTCTACGCTCATGTTAGTTTTGTTGAATAAAATCAGCAAACAAAGAAAAGCAAACATGACAACAAGAAGCTGCAGTGCCAGAAACTTGTATTATTGTTAACTATTTATCATTTAGGTCAAAAAGGTGGATGTGCATATTGAGATGCAGGGATATAGATGGTTCATATAAATCATTCACCATAGCGGAGATTTATTCACAAACAAATCACTCCCTTTGTTAGAATTAGAAGTGAAAGCAGGAGAAAGAGTTTGTTCCAAGAAATGTGCTCTATAAATAAACTTTCCTTTCCTATTTATTTTGACATTTTTATCAAATCGACGGTCAGTCTTTTTTCTGAAATTAGAGTTATGGCATCATAGTTTTCCAAGTCCATGTGTACTGTAGTTACTGTATTTACTGTAATAAATAACACATATATTGAAAAATAATTGTAGTCACTGATTAGATGTAAAACTCTAAAAATACAGTAATATTATGACCTATTTTAAAACTGTAAATATGATTGCAAATATAAACATCAATCGCCCGAATCTCATAGTTCTTTCAGGATTTCAGGTTGCGTCGTGGAACTTGATCTCTCCTCTGACAACCATTGAAAATGGTATAATGTAACTTTTATAGACACTTTTCAACCCAAGCTCATTCTGAAAACCTACCTCTATATAAATTTTTTCGGAGACCGCCAGATATGTCGCTGTGTACGCTTTTTCAAATCTCAAATTTCTCTCGTGAGTGTTCTCACGTAAATCCACTAGAGGCTGCTGTTGACTGACTGACTGAATGACTGACCAATCACCTGACCCACCCTCCCCCTTCCCTAAACCCAACCAATAGTATTTTAAAAAGCACCCATTGACCCTCCCACCCACTTCCCTAAACCCAACCAACAAATTTAAAATGCAATGCAGAAAAAGAAATGCCCTCGCCTGACTTTACCCTGTTTTACCACATTTTCACCTTCCTATTTACTTGTTTATTTTATTTTTTGGATTTGTTTTTGTCTTACCTGCTTTCTGGAATCGTTTTTCACTGAACTGGAACCCCGTCATCGTGGTCATCTCCTTTCTGCGTCTGCCGAAGTACATGGCAAGCTAACTGGACAAGCTGGTAACAGCGGGAAAGCCGAGGTAAGCAGTCAGGAACTGCGTCATACCGCACCATAGTGCTTATTTAAAAAATGAAATGCAGCCATACATTCTTCTGGCTACATAATTCACAATCTCCAGAAACATATATATAGGGGTACGTTTTCAGAATGAGCCTATGTTGAGACTTTTAGTAGTTTTAAACTATATAGTCTAAGTTGGTCATGTAAATTAGAGTACCAACCTGTAAAGACAGTACCCCAGAGTGTTGTTTTACTTATTTCTTAGAATGTAAAATTTCTAACAACAATTATCTGTTTTGCTTTGAAAAGCAGTTTGTTCCTGTGATAGCAAAGCTGATTTTTTAACAGCGGAAATTAAAAAAAGTTTTCTTACTTTCACACTACAGTCTATCTGCTCATGATGACAGTAAATTATTGACTTGCATTCTTCAAATCTAATATACAGAAACATTGGGAATGGCCCGAAAACCATATTTGCGATTCAAAACATTGAAAAGGGGCGAATCAAAAGCACTCATTTCGGTGAACACTTCATCTTAAAGTATGAACATCAGCGTTTGATTCAGGGTAGTTTCAAGTTTACAGCATTCGGGCACAACACTCTGGTTTGTATATAGGAATTATAAGGATGAATAGAGTTTTATGAGGTGCTATAAATTTCATTTTCAAAAGAGGGTGTATGGCGGCTTATGTCCACTCGCCTACCCTGCGGTTTCGAGGGGCCACCATGAAGCCTTTGTGCTCTGTGGCTTTACCCTGGGAAAATTCAGCAAACAAATAACTCACCCGGTGACCCATCAGTGTTAAAAATCACTTGCGAGCGCTGTGGATTGTGATGCATGGGTGCGGTGCGGCCCGCAGGAACTACATGTTTGTTTTATCTCGGTCCAAACGTTAAAAAACAGCTATTTTCAGGCTAAAGAGAGCAAATAAACACGCATTCCATTGGAGACAATGGGGGTAAGGCACATGGTCTGACATGAGCTGGCAGAACGGCCATGTTAGGATACAGGCATTGTGAAGACATCAGTCCCCAGTAGGAGTGGGATCTATTTCAGAGTTTGTCATCTCGCACTGACAATAGTGGTTGACCACCATGCTGAAAAATAAACTACTTCTCATGAATGTGCTGTTCATCACTCTGTCGTCTGTGTCACAGGCCTGGAAATGTGCACTTGCTGAAACTCTTGACACTGCCAGCAGTTTCAGGGATTTTTGCTCCCTCGTCTGGTGAGAGTGTTAACTGCACTGTCTGCATTAATTTGTTTACATGGTATAGTTCAATTCAAGTATATTTGTATAGCACTTTCTGTATAATTGGTGGTTCATTCCACTGTGGCGACCCCTGATAAATAAAGGACTTAGCCGAAGGAAAACAAATGAGTGAATTGTTTTATTAGTTACTAATAACTTGATTATTAATTACTAACAGATCTGATTGGTTGATACTTGAAGTGCATCCCCCGCATAAAAAAAACATTGCAGAATAATTGGTGGTTCATTCCACCATAGTGACCCCTGATAAATAAGGGACTAAGCCAAAGAAAAATGAATGGATTAATCAACTAATTAGTTACTAATAGCATTATTTAACTAGTAACTAATTTCTAATAGTTCTGATTGGTTGCGGCTGGAAGGGCATCCGCCACATAAAAAACATGGCAAAATACTTGGTGGTTCATTCCACTGTGGTGATCCCTGGTAAATGTGTTCTAATTGGAAGAGACTGTGGGCTTATCTTTTTTTCATGAGGACTGTTTAACAGTTTCCTGTTTTGTGATTCGTTTTCCATTTATTTACATTTACAAATTGCGTTATGGGACCTTGATCTCTTGCACAATCAATGTTTGACATCGAAAAGTTTAACAAAGTGATTTTTAAATACATTTTTATAAGTTTGAAATTATAATTTGTCTGAGATTGATATGTAAATTATGGCACAAATATCTTCTTAAACTGCTAGTTCAGTACTCTGTTTATGGATTTCATGACCAAATATTTTGCACAAGGCTATAATATTAGTCAGTTATTATTTTGTTTAACTGGTTATAATATCAGTCAGTTATTATTCGAGTGTCAAAAAAATCAAATACACATTTGTTCAAGAATAGATTTCTATTTGATTTCTCTTGTGGCCAATCAATTTCAAGTTTCACACTTAATTAATAGGATTAATGCTGTTTTACACAACTTACAACACTGCCAAAAAATATAAGCCATACAATATGTGAAGTTTTTTAATAAACTAATTTCGAGAGGATTATGTGCTTATGATTGCTTGCAGCTGGCCCCGCATTATTCAATTTATGATTTACCAATCAGACTATAGATCAGATTCATAAGCCAATATAGATACCATAAGGTCCATATGACAGCCATCTTGGTTTTGAAGAATCCCTCCTTCCCCCTACTCCTCCTCCTTTTCTAGATGGGTGGCACGGTGGCCCAGTGGTTAGCACTGTAGCCTCACAGCAAAAATGTCACTGGTTCTAGTCCTTACCAAGTCAGCCGACGCTTCTGTTTACAGGTTCTCCTCATGCTCACGTAGGTTTTCCCTGGGTTCCCCGGTTTTCTCCCACTATCCAAAAACATGCAACTTAACATAATTGACTAATCCTAATCAACACCATAGACGTGCTCCTAGTAAGTAATTGTCTTTTAAGAGCAATCACTATCTCTTCATTAGTAACTACAGCAGGGGAGTTCTCGAGATCTACCTGAGCTCAAACTCCCCTCTCGCCTTGCTAATGGGAGGGAGCCCCAGGCTCGAGGATCTTATGAGTTCAGGGCTCTCCCCCAGGACAGCATGCCAAACAAGCTCTATAATCAATCATCAGCTAAGTGTGAACTCTTGAAATACATTTAACATGCAAATTAACAGTGTTGGGTAAAAAGTGATATATTACAATCTTAAGATTATAATGTTAAAAGGAAAGAAAAAAACATATTTAAAGACAACGACAATTTAAAGACAATCAAAAGTAACTTTATCCAACACTGCATACCATTAAAACAAATACATTTATTTTTAATAAATGTGTATTTTGGGACATCATACACTCAAAAAAAATATTTGTTTCAGTGCAGACAACACAATTCCTTCACGTTTTTTGGTACAACTTAATTGCTTTATGTTGCATCAACTTAAGTTTGTAAAAAAAAAAAAAAGATTAAGTTAACATAATGGATTTTTTTTGTTTGGACAACATGAAGGAATTGTGTGGAACCAAGCATTTTTTACACTGTAGTCCATTAGGATTTAGTGATTTTACATCCTATCAATAGAAGGCAACAAACTATTGTTTTTCTCAGAGGGCGACAAATAAAATGGGCTAACGTGCACATCGTGAGAGACCATTAAGGTGCACCATTTTAAGCTATTTTCAGTCATATTAAAAGGAGTTTTTCGTAAAGACATGTTGGATGAGTTCAAATTAAATAGTATCTTTCAATAATATCATTAAAACCTACTGATTAAATGCAGAGAGCCACTTAAATGTATGCCTCTTTGTTATACAAAATTAAAATACTGAACAAGATAAGACTTGGCAACCACAGTATTTGTTAATGTGTTGTTGTTTTTGCTCAATTGTATTTTATTTTCTTTCTGGTGCTGGAAACTTTTGGACAGTCCAAGCTTAGATCATACGGGCCAAAAATAGCAAAAACATTCTTTTAATTTTTTGCAACCTCATCCTTTTTTTGCAACCTCATTCCTGCAACCAGGAAATCATACAGGTTTGTTAAAATGAGCTTGCTATGACATTGTGTCATTCAACAGAAAACGTTAAGGAAATGTTCTCAATGAAATTGATTGCATTACAAAAGAAGACATTTAAAGAATGCTTCAGTTGTTTCATCCACAACATTGATAAAGTCCAAAAGTTTCCAGCACCAAGAAGGAAATGAAGAAATAAAAAAAAAAAAACAAGCATCAACAATTTAATAACAATAAACATTCATTTAAACATATAAAATATTTTAGAGGGGCGACACGGTAGCTCAGTGCTTAGCACTGTCACCTTGAGCCCCGGCTGGGCCAGTTAGTGTTTCTGAGTTTGCATGTTCTCCCTGTGTTGGTGTGGGTTTTTTCAAGGTGCTCCAGTTTCCCCCACAGTCCAAAGACAGGTGCTAGGTGAATTGGATTAACTAAATTAGCCGTATATGAGTGTTAACGATGGGTGTTTCCCACAGGGCAGCGGCTGAAAGGGGATTTACTGTGAAAAACATATTCTGGATAAGTTGGTGGTTCATTCTGCTGTTGTGACCCCTAATAAATAAAGGGACTATAAATAATAAAATATATTTAGAGAATGTTTTTAATATGTTTCCAGCACAAAAGTGGAAATAAAGGTAGCAAAAAATGACTTTATAAATTGGTTTTTAAATCATACACGCCGTCATTCATTACACATTCATTCATTCATTTCATTCATTTTCTTTTCAGCTTAGTCCTTTTATTAATCTGGGGTCGCCACAGCGGAATGAACCACCAACCTTTCCAGCACGTTTTACATAGTGTTAGCCCTTCCAGCCGAAACCCATCACTGGGAAACACCCATACACTCTCATTCACACTCATACACTACAGACAATTTAGCTTACCCAATTCAAATATTATTTTTATTTTATTCTATCAATTTTTTATTCATTCATTTTTTCCGGCTTAGTCCCTTTATTAATCTAGGGTTGCCACAGGCCGCCTATCAATTTTCGATATCTCTCTTTAAAATTGTAAATCATTTTGTTTGTTTTCCCAGAAAATTACAATCGCTAAAACTGCCAAATCATTGTTTCATATGCCCCTGACCCTGGATCCTAAATTCCCTGGGTTTCATGAATTACCATAGAGTACTTCTTTTTTTCTTGAATAAAAGAAAATTAAGATCACTGCATTGAAGAGAAAATACAACAACAAAAAGATTAGGAAATAAAGAAAACTTTACAAAGCCTCAATCATTAAGGAAAAGATCATCAAAAGCTTGAAGAAACTTAATCTTCTTATTAATAAGCTTAAGAGATTCAATGTTGAATGAAATTTCAGCAAGAAAGGTATTAAATCTAGGTATTGCCTTTAGGAACTTATTTTTGCGTATAAAAAACATACAGTGTACCACAAAAATTAACAATAAGATAGACAGCATGACCATTACTAGAGAAATTCAGTAATATATCTTTTATAAAATAATATATGGATAAAAATAAGGATGATAAATAAAAAATAATGTTATTTCAAAGACGTTTAGCGTGAGTGAAACTATAGAATAAGTGAAATAAAGTTTCTTCATGTATTTTGCAGAAAGTAAACAAAATAGATTTATCAAAATAATTAGCAATTTGGAAATTTGTTGGATATTCATTTTGCAAAATCTAAAAATGTATCTCTCTTATTTTGTTGGATATACTGAACGCTCTCCTCCATTGAATGCTGTCAGAAAAATTGATCTAGAAAAATGTACATCTTGATTGCCATCATTGCCATCATTTTTTGCCATAATTTTTTTAAGTCCAAAACAAAAACAATTCCTCTTTCAAACCACCTATCAATAAAAAGAGATTTCCCACTAATTAAGACATTAAAATTACTCCAAATAATTTCTTTGTGTGGGTGAAATTGTTGAATTATTGCGCACGTGACACAATTTCCAATCAAGTAAAACTTGTGAAAGTTAGACAGGGACATTGGCAATTTAGAAGGGATGAAATTACATTTTAAAAGAAAGTCTGAGCCACCTAATTTATCAACAATAACATTGGGAATATAGTAACGATAGGCACCAAATTGAGTTATTACTACAGAGACATCTTTGTAAGCATTAAATCTAAATTAACTAAAGTTATGAAATCTTTGAAATTTAAAACCTCCAATCCATCCTCTGAGCGCCGGTTAGATTAGACTGATTTCCTAATTTCAAAGAGCAATCTGAATATTAATGAATGGATGAAATGACGATAGTCGGCGTAGTGCACTATATAGTACATAGGGATTGATTTCAGATGCCCCGGAAGTACAACGTAGAAGGCAGGAAGCTGTCAATTGGGTAGACATTTTTAAAAGCTCACCATGAACAACAACAACCTAGCCCAAAGCTGAATGTAAGTATAAACATTGCTGGAGTCCAAATATCGGCTTTGAGCAGAGTCGTCAGTTGAAGTTTCCGTTCACTGTTTGAATGTGTGCGCTGGGTTTAATTCACTGCAGCGGATTGCTTTTTCTTAATCCTCGCTGGCGCCTCTCGTAAATCGCTCGGTACTGCATTGCTGGAAAACGGGACGATTCATAAAATATAATTTCTGTTAATCGTCAATTTTAACTACTCGATTTGGTATTGTTTTTTATTGTAACGTATAGGGGATAACGTATAGTAATCTCTACGTTTTCTATAAATAGCGGAACTCTATACTGTTCTCTCTATACATAAGCACGTGTTAAATGTGACTTATGGTGTACTGTCATTGAGGTAAAGTTGGTTTTATATTCGCACATTCAGACTTAATCCTTAAAATTTATAGTTTCTTAAATGTATTATTTGCAAATGCTAAATAGGGAAATCATATTATCAGCCAATGACTAAAGTACAACATTGTTCACAGTCAAATAAATAGTATTAATGCTGTTTTGAAGTCATAGTTAATTGTGATTTTAGACTAAATATTCTAATTAGCGTAGTAAACTATATAGGGATCATTTCAAATGAACGGATTTGAGAATATAAAACGACTTTAATGTTACCTAAATTAGGGCTGGGATTTTTTGCAAAAAAAAAAAAAAATTAACACGATATCGATAATTATTGAATTTTTTTAAACATTACATTTAGGAGTATTGGGATTTTTTTTATTTAACCACTTTGTTTTAATTTACTAACATTACTAAGGCAATGTTTTATTTTTCAAAAATCTTCAAAAATATTTAGAATCTGATCTCTTATAAAATAAACAAATGTTAAAGAGACTCTTAAACTTGATAAATAAAATGTTACAAAGTGTGTGCAATGGTAAAGGTAGATCAACATCTGCAAGGTGTGAATATTAATTATACAGTAAACATCAAACTCCGTGAACAAAACAAATTAGGATAATCAGATCTGAACTTTCAAGTAAAGGAACTAACCATCATTATTCAAATACATATCGTTACATTACAAATTGTGAAGTTGTATGACACATTCCTTGTGTCTAGGATGCACAAGAAAAGAAATCAAAAAGCCACTCTGGCGACATCCTTACATACTTTATTTACAATCTCCTCACTGCTGCTATACAGCACTCGTTTTAGCCTGTGTTGTTCTTCTGACGTAACGTGACAAACGCGTGGTTTTCTTTACCATTTACAATGAGCTTTGCGCTCGCGCACCCCTGGCATCTCTCATAACTAGGCGATCATCATGTGTTTTCTCAAAGGATGACAAACAGAGAAACCATTGCTGCAGCTCCAATACAAGTTTATGGAGAAAAGTGAAAAGCAGTGCAGTGTTTGAATGCAAATAAAAAACAAATGCAGGATGTTTCTAATACTGTGTCAATGGCCACGACAGTAAATTTGACATTGTTCTCTGTTCTGGTTGCTATTATCAGTAGTGTTGTGAAAGTCATGTTGGGAAAGTAGTTACTTTTCGCAACTTTTTTTTACCTGTTTGAGGCTTAATCTCTTTCAGAACTTGCAGTTTCTTTTTTCCTTTCATTTTTTTTTTTTTTTTTAATAAAGGACCTTTGCAATTAACAATAAACTATATAACCTACATCTTCATTTACCTTAAAAAAAGCACATCCATTGAAACAATCCCCTTTTTCTTTTCTGCTATGCATTGAAAATAATGAGAATACCTTCACCACTGAAATGTACGGTTCTGGCTTGCAGTCTTTGTTTTGCTCTTGCGGGGAGCGCATTATCTCATTCAGTGCATGATTCAGTGTGAATATGTTGATTTAAACTTAAGCTATTTAATTAAATAAACCTAATTAATTCAAATAAAATGTAACTACGGTTAAATCTCACTGTGGTTATCAGTCTCACACAATATTTTTCCTTTTATCTTTCCAACAAAACTTACGTGGAGGTTTTTTTTTAAAATACTAGTGGAAAATACTAGTGGAACTTTCCTATTAACTTCGGTCTAGGTTTATCCACCTAAGATTTTTTTTGCTGCTGATTTACCTGGAAATTTGTAAAGTATCTATATATCAACAAACTGAAATATAATATCTCAGCAACTTTTTTACGACTTTAAATTAGCGTTTTCTAAATGACAAACAACACTGATTTAACCCTAACGTCTTAGAAGTTTATAAAAGTATATGTTCTCAGCCATTGATTCATATTTCTGCTTTTCCAGAGAAACGGATGGCTCTTCAACTGTGAACATGGATGTTCCTTCCTACCTGTCCAGGCTCTTGTCAGAGCTGAACGAACAGCGTAAGAGGAACTTCTTCTGTGACTGCAGCATCATAGTGGAGGGACGTGTGTTCAAAGCACATCGTAATATCCTCTTTGCCAGCAGTGGTTATTTTCGGGCTTTGCTGGTGCATTACCTGCAAGACAATGGCCAAAGACACAGCACGGCATCTCTGGACATCGTCACAGCTGAAGCGTTCTCCTTCATCCTTGATTTTCTGTATTCAGGACGCCTGGACCTTCGCAGTGACAATGTCATTGAAATAATGTCCGCTGCGAGTTACCTGCAGATGACCGATGTGGTGAACTTTTGCAAGGGCTACATCAAATCATCCCTGGAGATCTGTAACAGGGAAATCGAGAGACTCAGGGAAAGGGATGGGTTGGATAATAGTGCAACCCCAGTTTCGGTCACTTGCACCCCAGTGGCGTCCACTTCAGAAGCCGACCAAAGGACCTGTCAGGTCACAGAAGCCCTCAGTCCCGATGACGCCCCAACAGCTGCCGTTTGCACTCCAGCAAACACCAGCAGTAAAGACTCCGAAAGCGAAAACTCCCAAGGAGCATTTCCCAACCATACACCCATCAACGCTCCCCTCAAGGTCAGCCCAGGCCCAGATTTAGTCAACTCATCCACCCCTGGTCTACTTCTAGGGTTGGTGCATCCAAAAATTGAATACGACCCTGATGAGGAGGGTGAATCTTCAAGAGAATCCAAAGACGCGGCTCTTTATCAAGGCCCAAATCACGACGGAGAGAGGACTGTTAACACGAGCCCAGCTCCAAGCACTGAGCACTCATCTGTATCATTTGCTAACTGTCCGATGAAGCAGTTTCCAGATGTGTTGTACAGAGGGGGGATGAACCCTAACCGGGATGAACACTTTTCACAGAATTTGGGGTATGTGAGTGGATTCAGTCGGGGTGATGAGGTGCTTGGTCCGGCGGGTCCCTGTGGGATGGAGGTTCAGAACGATTGGTATGCAGATGATCCAGGTAAGAAATGGAGAAAAAAAAAAATAAGGCTGCACAATATTGGGAAAAATAAACGTAAATTGCGATTTATTTGACCAAATACCTTTAAAAGCTCTGTTTGGAAGTAATTAATATTTTTATTTTGATTTGGGATTTTTTTGTAAACGAGTACATTATCTGCAGAAAATATAATAAATGAATTACCAGTGTAAGGCTTGAAGCGTACGCTGCTATTCTGAGGTGTGTTTCCGAAAACCATTGTTAGCCAACTAAGGCCACCAGTTGCAAACATAGTTACAAACATAGTTCGTTGATTTGGTGTTTCCCAATCCATCATTCCAACGGACATTCTCAAACTTCGTTGCAAACTTGTATGTTTGCAACTACACCTCTACTTGTATGTTTGCACCCAGTTATCCCCCTTAAGCATTATTCTACAATGGCTGAGAGAGCTTAACGTGCTGCAATTTAAGAAAGCACATGCAATTACAAAAAACACCAGCAAATTAAGAAACGATTTTCATAAATTTGACAGCACACATGTTGCAAATTGGTCAACACAAACTAAAGAAAAGCGCAGCAAATTGGTCACAACACTTGCAAATATCCACGCAACACATAGGAAATGTTTCAGGGGAACCCAAAAACATGAAGTACCCTGCTGAGATATGGATGTGTTATTATGCCGTGACTGTTGCTCAGTGAAGTGATTGGTGATCTTTGAAAGGCGAGTTGTTTTTCGTTTATTTTAATATCCTGATTACACGGCTTAATGGTTTTGGGTCCCCTTGAAACATTTCCGATGTGTTACGTGAACATTCAGTTGTTTGTTTTGTGAGAATTTGCAACACCTGTGCAACAATAAAGATCGTTTTTTTAATTTGCTGGTGTTTTTTGTAAATGCATGCGTTTTCTTAAATTGCAGCGCGTTAAACTCTCTTGCCCACCGTATAATTCGTTCTGAACGTTCCAACATTTAACCTCAAAATAAAAAAAAATACATTAAAGTCATCTCGCTTGCGTTATTTTTCCTCTTAAAGTATTCTTTACAGTTCAGTTTGAGTGATTTTGATATTGACAATTGCGTTCCCTTCATTGTGCACTTTGAAATCATTTATTTCCTTTTGAACGCAGCCGTGGCTCTTGACGAAAGCTATAGGTGACCTATGGAAAGCAGAATCTACGATATGTCTCCAAAGCTTGTAAAAACAAAATTATATAGCAGACGTTAATAATTTTAATTTAAAGTAGCTTAAGCTATTTATTTAAAAAATGTATACTGCTGCATTGGGCCTATATGCTAGAACATTTCTGCAGTGGTTTGGTATAAACAATTTTATTATTAAGTAGAATATTCTTTTTTATTCCTCAATAAATAGCCTACTACAAATTAAAACCATTAACGTGATGGTTTATATATGGGATTAGAATAAATGTTAGCTTTTTTTAAGGGGTTTTATGTTTTAGAATAAAATATGAAATATTCTCAGTAATATTTTTAAAGGTAAAATTGACCTTTATATGTGCCGTTTACATATTCTATTAACAAAAATAACAACGAGTGCATGTTTTTACCTAAACTAATATTCGATATTTAAAAAATATATAAAAATGCGAGTGCATGTAAAACAATATAATTTGCACAAAAAAGTTATGGGGATTTTCTCTTAGGAAGTTGTTACCCCATCCTGTTTAGAGCATCATTATGGATGTCTTACGTTACAACTAACGTGGTTCAAATGATGGATCTGCAAACGAGAAACTACGGTTTTAGGAAACACTCGTCTTTTCTCAAACAATGACACCCCTGAACCAATAATCAAAAACAGAAAGCATTTGAAGGATGGCGTGTTTAAATCAATTATTTATCTGACTGAGCAAAATTGAGACATCTAAAAAAAGAGGCATTTCTGATTGAGGAATTTTCATCAATATTAGGCTAGTGCACAAAGTTTAGTCTTGCACCCTTCCTTAAGTTCTGACTTTGCAAGTTTCATATCGAAAACAAACTCACAAGGAAACACCGGGTAAAAACAGTGTACTTTATAACCCTATTCACATCACCTTGGCTACGTTGTTTCACTGTCTTAACGATAAAATGAAAACATGATATAAGGAGGAACTGCCGATTTTGATTTTAACTTAACAAACACTAAAAATGTAAAGGCATCGTGTGGCTACATTTTTATAACACAACGAAGCCTATAACTTAATTGCTTATTTAATTTTTTCGAAAAATACTAAACAGTCCTGTCTCTTTTGCCGAATATCAGTTTTAATAATCAGTAATGGCCATTATAAAAAATATAATGTACAATAGGTTTATACAATATAGGCAAGCAATCAGTCAAATAAGCACAATCAGTGTAGGCAGTGTACATAAATTAATATAATAACTTATCTTTGCGCTTAGCCAAAGCGGCTTACCTGAGAACAAGTAATAGATTCAAAAGACCAAGGAGTCGTTAAAGATTAAATGAATTAAATATCACATTTAACAACTATAGTGAGATGAAATATAGCGGAAGATCCTTAAAAAGCTGTCTGAAAACTACAACGAATTAGTGTAAATGGGGCCTAAAAGCTATTCTCACTGATCAACGGTTACCTTTCCTTCTTATACCCTGAGCCAACATTGTCAAACATGAGTGAAATTCCTACCCCCAAACCAACTAAACATCAAAGCAAAGTTGAAGAGATCAAGTGGGTGAGAAGTACATTAACATACTCTCCTCAGGCCAAGACTCAACAATAGTAAATAGAGTGTTTATTGAAATACATCAATGTCTCTGTTGATTTCATCACTAAAACGCTGAAGTCATAAACCGCCAAATAACACCAAACCAGTATGGTGAAAAGCACATGGTTTCTATAAGATAAATAGCAGAGAGGTGTATTGGAGCTGTGAGAAACGATGCCACGCCAGGAGGACTCCTCCTGTGTTTGAAATGTCCCGGTAGTCCTTTATTAGCATGGAAGGAATAGTAAATAATATTTTCTTAGCTTACACCAGCATAGATAAATACAGTAGAACAACAATATAAATAAAAGAGTCTAACTATTCAGGTACAGAAATTAAAATACTCAAGTGTAATAAAATTGTATAGTCTTCATTGTATAAATAAAAATAAATCTTTGTTAAAGCTCCCATGAAATAAAAATAAAGTTTTTTAGATGTTAGTATTAATATTGTTAGTTCTTAGGATATCTATTATCTAGCGTGCTCCAAAACAGTGACAAAATTCACGTTTAGATGATAAAAAACTGATATAAACACGTAAGGCTTGTAGTTTGTTACTTTCGCCTTCATACTTCAGTTTCTCATCAAATCAGAACCAATCACATGCTCTCTAGTATCTGACAGGCCTCACCTCCTTCAAAACGCTTCTCATTTAAAGTGCTTGAGCTCGACCACTCTCACTGGCAAAACGGTGATAAAGCAAAATGCTGTTGGCTGTTTTATAAAAAGGGGAGGAGCTACACTGGTTCACCATCTGTTAGTGTTTCGGTTGAGATTGTTAAACTTTAAATAAAAATGCACATTTCAAAGCACTTCACGAGACATTTAAAGCTAAATAATGTAGTAATTCCTTGTACACAAGCCTTATAAACACACAACAGATAAACGTAATTCATTATGGTTTAACTGAAACAACTCCACTGTCATGCTTTCTGAACTGTTGTATCTGCCCGGTCAACCCTAATCCTGATTCCACATTGCAGATTCTGTGGTGACTATTGCAGATTCACGCATTGCGATATTGATGCCAAAACGACAAATGCTAAAGTAAAAGATTTATGAAAATGATCATTTGCTCTTGATTTAGTTGTGCTCAAGGCATCCAGGAAATATTTTCTTCAGTAGATTATTAAAGTCCTTTTTTACTTTGGTCCTTGGTGATTCATTCAATGCAAGTCTCTGTGGTTTTAGAGTCAAAAAACACATGAAGTAAAGATACAATGAATACCTGTGGCTTATGAGGATATATTGAGGTCTTATAAAGTTAAGTTCAGTCTGTGTAAGAAACTGAACATTAATTGCAACATTCTTTCCTGACAGTCAAGAGCACAAACTTCCTATCACATAATGACATATTTGCAGTTGCAGACTGGCACAGGGTAATGTTTTTCTATAGGTAGCACTATTCAAAATAAGTGCTTGCAAATAACATTTTAATGAAGAATACAACTAGTGATGCACAATATATCAGCCAACCTATGGGTATCTGCTAATAAGTGCTTAACATTATTCTTTCCTAACCGCTCAGACAAACAGTTGATCTATTTTCAATGTATGCTGGTGACCTAATTTTTCACCTTTTAAGGTTGAAATAAATCAGTTGTCCACTTTATTTGTGTGTATTATGTTTTTGTTAACCTGTTCAGAAATATTCATACTAAGATTTGTATTTATCTGCCTATATAAGTTATTGGCTTCCAAATTGTAAAAGTATTCACCCAATAACTATCTGTCTTGGCCCAAAATTTATTATCAGTGCATGTCTATATTAAACACAACACACACATTCTTCCTCTCCATTTTAAATAAACAGCACTAGCTCACGTGCTAGTTTGTGTCATCATGTGACAGGAAACTTGCCCTCCAGGCAGTCATGTAGATTACAGGTAATAATTCAGTTTCTTGCACGGAATGATTGTTTCATTTGCTTAAACTTCAATACGTCAACAGTGACAGGGCTTCATTTTGTTTTGTCTGTACCATGAATGTAGATTTTGTTGAAAACTAGACATTCTTAAAATCTAAACTATTTTAAGTATAAGTCTTGGTGTGAACAGGCCTTAAAACAAGTCTTTTATATGTAAACTAGTATGTGTGTGTGTGTGTGTCTTTGCACAGGGAGACTACACAAATGTCCATTCTGTCCCTATACGGCCAAACAGAAAGGCATCTTAAAGAGGCACATCCGCTGCCACACAGGAGAAAGGCCATATCCTTGTGAGGTCTGCGGCAAACGCTTCACGCGACAAGAACATCTACGAACTCATGCTATTTCTGTAAGTCTTTGTTGGTCCCAAACATCATTAGTTATTATTTAATATTTTTTATATTTGATCTCAATGTGAAGGTTAAATTTTTTATTTTATTTTGATATTGTTTCATAGAATTAAAATGACTTCACAGAGTTCACCAAATCTGTAAACAGACAAAGCATGAACAAATCCGGTTGCTGCACTTTGGTTTATAAATTATAATGATCAGACATTGTGTGTATACTGTAGCATTCCAAAGTTTTGAATAACTATAAAATGGTCATGCTTTGAATGGAAATTGAAATATTATTCAGATCAAATCATTATATTTGTATAGCCAAATACAAATATACATTTAAAAGCATGTGTGCTAATGTTAGAGCTGCCTATAGTTTTCATTTTGTATTAATTAAAGCAATCGTACAGTGGAGATTTGCTATATATTGTATATTGCTTTGAGTATGTTATTTGTATTTAAATACAGTTGGATATACCTATTAGTTAAAATATCAATAATGAAATATTTAAAATATAATCTTGCTTTCGGTTTATCAAAACTGGCTTTGCTCTCTCGCACTCTCTTCTTATCAGCGTGGAGATGAACAATTAGTAATAGTAAGATTTTAACAATTTTGTTTTAATCAGAAAATAAGATCAGATTGTGCTTTTTATTTAGTTTTTTATTGTGATCCAAAAGATTCCTTTTGGACTGCAGATGTATCTGAAGTGTTATTTGCATACTTTTAATGTTGTGGAATGTGTTCTCCATGATATCAAAAATGGTATCGAATATCGATATATGGGATCATATCAAAGTTGGAAATTCCAGTATCATGGCAACATTGAGTACAATTACATGGACACCAATCTGATTTTAATACAATTAAGACTATGCTCTGATTAAGAGTCTACCATGTAAACAGCGAATAATTTTTTTTTTGATTACCTTCATAATCGAACTAAACAGAAATAGAATTAAGACATGTGGAGTAGCCGATTTTAGTCGCATTATTGCAGTGCAGTACAGACATGTCAACACCACAATCAAATTATTACCATGCTGTAAGACATTTTGCGACAAGATAGTCTTTAATACACACAGATGTTTGACACTATTCTGTGGGTTATGGACCACAGACACCATCATCGTGAAATGCGGAGGTTTTTTCTCGACGTGCGGTAGCAAATTCCATTAAAACAACACTCTTTTAGCAGTTCATACTCGCATCCAATATTTCGTTTGTCAAAGGGAGCATGCATGAAATGTTCATGAATGAACATGAAACTGCAGTTAAAGTCGACAAATTATAAATGAAACAACTGAAATTGCATGAAACTCGGGAGGAAATGTGAATAGCGTGGTGACATTCAACATTTAAAAAGCAACTCATGTAAACGCCTTAATCATTTTATTGTCTTATTCAGATTGAGGCAAATTATTTGATTACTGATGTCCATGTAAACATAGTCCAATATCCATATAACTTTATATAGCAATATAGTTTAAATTTTTTTTCAAAACCATAAACAATTAAAGAGAATTATAGATGTGCTATATGTTGCATAATTCATCATCTGAGTGTATTGTGTATATACTCCCATATGAACAGGTGAGGTTGGATGTAGTGCATATCCACCTTAAAGTTGGCAGTCCAGTTTTTACAGTGTTTACAGGTCTAGCCTGGCGGTTTCAATATGACGTTCTAAATATGCAAATTCATCAGTCAGCACTTTTCCCAGCATTTGATCTTTAAAATTGTTGTATAACTCACACACACACAGTTTAAATGTCTTTTAACAGTTTATTAGTACCCGTAGTTCTTTTTGCTGCAAAGTTGCCATTTGATACAAACAATTAAAGAGCCCATATTATACATGAAATAAGGTCATATCTTGGTTGTAAGGGTCTCCAACAACAGTCTAATATGCATGCAAGGTCAAAAAACACTTTCATGGTCTTATAATCTGCATTTATTTTTACCTAATTATCCCAGCGACTCCTTTATGAATCGTCCAGTGATTCATTTGTTCCCAAACCCCTCCTTAGCGCGGAGCTAATCTGCGCTGATTGGACCGATGACAGTCTGTCGCGATTGGTCGACTGCCTTCAGTCAGAGAGGGAAATGGCCAATAGCTAATCAGCAATTTAAAAAGTAATCACAGTTCATACACGCTCGATAGTGTAGGCGTGGACTTTAGCTGCCACACTATGGCCAGTGGATAGTGCCACGGATAACCGAACGAAGGAGACAGTCGTGTACTCGCCATACCACACACACACAAAAACACACACACACCTCCGGATGACAACGCTCCCGCTTCAGCCCGCACCCGCCAGGTTTTAGCCTGAGAACCCGCTCCGTTTTCTGCCCGCCGCGCCCGGTCCCGCTAGAGCGGAGAACACAACCAAATATCACCCAGTATACAGTCCATAAAAACACACACACAGCACAAAGTACACAAAGCTCGTTCGTTCGTTCGCTCTCTCTCTCTCTCTCTCTCTCTCTCTCTCTCTCCCCGCGCCAGATTTCTGCGGCGCGGGAATAAATTTCCGAATAAATCGCGGGAGCAGAACTCTAGCACGGAGCTCCATAAACAAACAGCACGCGTCGCGTTTTTAACGTGACTTTGCACGCGATAAGATAATATATCCAGTTAACCTGATACAGTACACACGGTTACAAGTAACAAATCACAACTAAATACATTTGCAAGCTAGAGTAAACGAGGCAACAACTTTAACCGCACGTACTTACACTTGAGAAATGTAGGAAGAAACCCATCCTGACGTCCATCAGTTACTCTTTACTGATCCTTCCTTTAACAAACTCAGATGAAGTATTCTTTGTAGCATGTAGCTTCCAGAAGTTTCCAACTGCTTGGTTATAATGCTGATGTTTCATCTTTGGGTAGAGACTCAATATATCCATCTGCAGTGTGACTTCAATCGACCGGCATGTTTGTGTGCGTGTGTTTGTGGGTGTGTGTGTGTGTCTGGGTTACTGCGTCAGAGGGCGGGGCCTCAGGTTTGAAATCTCCCGGGTTTGCGCGTGCACGTGAAAAACTTTGTTTCATTCGTACGTCATGGCGAAACACCTAATGAGTCGGTATCAAGGCGACTCGTTTGAAGCACTATGATTCGACTCTTTTATAGATGAATCAACAGTTTTAAACACTGTATTCTTACAGATTTAAGCCTTAGCTGGATACTTCACTTCACTTAGAGCTGTGTTACACACTACATGGAGGGGAATTTTCGAAAACCCATAATATGGGCTCTTTAAATCACAAAAATACATTCCCACATATACAATACAAAGTACCTTATAAAAGATTTCAAGAAATTCATTCAGAGCAACAATAGATGATGGGACAAAGCTATTCCTGAACCGTTTTGTCCTACTGAAACCTTCGACCTGAAGGGAGCAGGATCAACTCCTCAAACAGAGGATGAGAGCTACAGCTACTAATGTTCTGGGCAATCCGTAAAAGCTGCCTACTATTCAGGGATTCCATACTCAGCTTTGATTCACCAATCAACCTGCTAGACCACCTAACAACCTGCCTCAGTCTATTCCTGTTTTTGAGAGACAGACCTCCAAACCATGCCACCAGAGCGAAGGATAGAATAGACTCAATAAAAGCACGATAGAAAAGAGTAAGCATATTGGGGCCAATGTGAAACTGTGGTAGTTTCCTGAGACTATATAGGCGCTGATGCCACTTCTTGCACACAGCATCACAGTTTGCCTCAAAGTTTAAAGATCGGTCAATAATGGTATCTAATTATTTGTAGTTCTTCACCCATACTACTTTTTGACCCCTGATATTAGCTGCTGACTAACGATGATAATAATAATAATAATAATAATAATTAATAAACAGTAATAATAAACAGTAAACAGTAAAGGCAGTGACTATTTTGTAAATGAATAATTCCCGGAACAAAACTAGAAAATAAAAGTTACAGTGATCGACGTCCAACACACATTTTCAGTTTCATTTTCGGAACATGACGTCATTAAATGGGGATAGCGCAAAAAAAATAATTTTGTGCCATATAGCATTATAAGTCAGTCTTGGATAATAAAAACATGTATCAAACACAAATCGTATGAATAATCACTATTCAGTTCACTTCACTATTTTGTGCCAAGTGAACAAAAAAATATTAAATGACTCCCTGTTACATTCCTTTCATTACTTTTTAATGGTCGAGGGGTAACTAAAAGAAAAACATTAAGCCAATTGTAATTATTGCTGCCATTTTCAATAGATGAGGAACAACAAGACACAAAATTGCTATTTAAGTCAACTTGTTTATTATAAATAAGCTGTGTTTATTTAAATGCTTTTTTCACACAAAGTAGTTAGAATTAAGACAATGATTTCACAAAAAAATTAAAGAGCCCATATTATACATGAAATAAGGTCATATCTTGGTTGTAAGGGTCTCCAACAACAGTCTAATATGCATGCAAGGTCAAAAAACACTTTCATGGTCTTATAATCTGCATTTATTTTTATCTAATTATCCCAGCGACTCCTGTATGAATCGTCCAGTGATTCATTTGTTCCCAAACCCCTCCTTAGCGCGAAGCTAATCTGCGCTGATTGGGCCGATGACAGTCTGTCGCGATTGGTCGACTGCCTTCAGTCAGAGAGGGAAATGGCCAATAGCTAATCAGCAATTTAAAAAGTAATCACAGTTCATACACGCTCGATAGTGTAGGCGTGGACTTTAGCTGCCACACTATGGCCAGTGGATAGTGCCACGGATAACCGAACGAAGGAGACAGTCGTGTACTCGCCATACCACACACACACACCTCCGGATGACAACGCTCCCGCTTCAGCCCGCACCCGCCAGGTTTTAGCCTGAGAACCCGCTCCGTTTTCTGCCCGCCGCGCCCGGTCCCGCTAGAGCGGAGAACACAACCAAATATTACCCAGTATACAGTCCAGACAGCCAAGCTGTCTGTATAAAAAAACACACACAGCACAAAGTACACAAAGCTCGTTCGTTCGTTCGTTCGCTCTCTCTCTCGCTCTCTCTCTCTCTCTCTCTCTCCCCGCGCCAGATTTCTGCGGCGCGGGAATACATTTCCGAATAAATCGCGGGAGCAGAACTCTAGCACGGAGCTCCATAAACAAACAGCACGCGTCGCGTTTTTAACGTGACTTTGCACGCGATAAGATAATATATCCAGTTAACCTGATACAGTACACGCGGTTACAAGTAACAAATCACAACTAAATACATTTGCAAGCTAGAGTAAACGAGGCAACAACTTTAACCGCACGTACTTACACTTGAGAAATGTAGGAAGAAACCCATCCTGACGTCCATCAGTTACTCTTTACTGATCCTTCCTTTAACAAACTCAGATGAAGTATTCTTTGTAGCATGTAGCTTCCAGAAGTTTCCAACTGCTTGGTTATAATGCTGATGTTTCATCTTTGGGTAGAGACTCAATATATCCATCTGCAGTGTGACTTCAATCAACCGGCATGTTTGTGTGCGTGTGTTTGTGGGTGTGCGTGTGTTTGTGGGTGTGTGTGTGTGTGTGTGTGTGTGTGTCTGGGTTACTGCGTCAGAGGGCGGGGCCTCAGGTTTGAAATCTCCCGGGTTTGCGCGTGCACGTGAAAAACTTTGTTTCGTTCGTACGTCATGGCGAAACACCTAATGAGTCGGTATCAAGGCGACTCGTTTGAAGCACTATGATTCGACTCTTTTATAGATGAATCAACAGTTTTAAACACTGTATTCTTACAGATTTAAGCCTTAGCTGGATACTTCACTTCACTTAGAGCTGTGTTACACACTACATGGAGGGGAATTTTCAAAAACCCATAATATGGGCTCTTTAACCAAGTTTTACCATTTTTTTCTTGTTTTTATTTTTTCTTCGGTTAACAAATTTTTTTTTTAAATTCTAGTTTTAGTTATTTTGTTCTTTTTCGTTAACTATAATAGCCTTGGCACAAGTTAATGCCAGATCCATTAAAATAAATACTGAAACGCAAACAGAGAATATCTGACATTTACTGGAACCTGATCCAGCAAAATCCAACTCAAATTAAGCACTGATTAAAGGATCGTTTTAGCTGAAAGAATGGCCCCTGGTGATGGCACTATAGGGTATATGCAGAAGTATGCTGAAGGACTTTTAATTTGTCAGTAACATGGATTAAGCACTTCCGGTGAACCATAAGCCATTACAAAATCAGCGAGTTTAAGGTTTGTTTTCTTTACAAATCAGTGATCCACTGGCTGAGTGATATCCAATATAAAGTGGGTCTCAGATTGTACATGAAGCACTGCATTAAATTACATTTTTCCCCGCCATGTCTTTAAAATATGAACATTTATATCAAATTAATATAAATTAAAAAGCCGTTAAAATATATAATAATTTATGTCTCATTTTTAGGCTTAAGCAACTAAACAAATGCCAAAATCTATTTGACTAATTGTATTTTAATTACATTACAACATTGATGGTGTAAAAGGAAACGCATAAAATGGAAAAAAAAAGTCACATTAACTGTTTACCGGAGGTTTATCAGTATGGGAAGAAACACTCACTCCGCATATATACCCTATTAGAGACAAAACATATACAGGCAAAACAAAATGTATACCTCCTGATAATACATTGAGGTCTCACGAAGGAAGTTTTGCATTTGGAGCATTGCTGTAGGGGTATTTTGCATAACATTCCCAGCACTCCTAGCTATTAATCACTATTTCAGTCTTTAAACCAGTGTGTATTTTTGTTTCGAAGGTCCATCGCTCCACATGGCCCATTGTGTGCAAAGGCTGTCGGCAAGTGTTCTCAGGCATTGTGTCCCACGGAATGAAGCGATTTGGACTTTGTGACGGCTGCACGTTTGTTACTACAACTCACAATCACGATCCGTCCTCCATGAGCCTCAACATCCAGCCTGAAGCTGTGGAGAGAAGCGCTAGAGATTCTGATTGGCCCATGTTCATGGAGGAAGGAGATGAAGCGGAGGCGAGTGCTAGTAATGTTGAACAGGATGATAAACAGATTGTCGTAAAGCAGCTAGCAGACAATGGTACACTACTGTAGGTTCATTTCCACTTGAATGCTACCAAATGAACTGAAAAGAAAAGACTTTTGGCAGGGTGTGACCTGTGCTCAACCGGTAACAGAATACCGGTTTAGTTACTTTTTGCATAATGTATGAATTTTGCTGGGTTACTAAAGAAGGATGATTATGTGTTGGAAATTAAAGATTAATTTGAATTTGAATCATGACAGCTGGGAAACGCTATGTATGGCTTTAGTACATATTTGCTACGTCTAATTATGTATTACGAAACATTTTCTGTACGACTCTAATGACACAACAGATTTTGAATGGGTTGTGGCAGTATTGCTTGAAACACTTTTCAGGGGCCATTTTAGTGGTCTTGTCTGTGCATTTCAATGGTATGAGTGTTATGTTGATTCCAGAAATTGTCATCAAGAATCTAAAAATGCAATGTGGTTATAAAGGCCTTTTTATTAATTCCATACATTTCTTTTATGACTAAAAATACATTAAAGTCACCCCCTACACACACACACACACACACACATTGTTTTTGAGTAGGAACATTTTCAGAAATAAACAAGTCATTTAAAAACTCAATCGACTTTATCTCTTTAATTTAGGAACGTTCATTTCTCTGTTTAGAAAGAAAGCATTTGCTTTGTGCACTGTCAGTGTTCAGTATGGATAGGAACTGAAACTTTTTTACCCTTTCACCAGTGTAGTGTAGCGTAAGAGCTTAAGATTGTCCATTGTATTCTAATATAGCCTATAACTGGGGCCAGACAGAATCTGCGGACATTTGTGGCTATTTCTGCTGAGAATTTTGTAAAAAATCTGCGGATTTTGGTGGAATGAATTTTGGGAGTATTATAACTAAAAATTTTATATAAAAAATTAAAATAAAAACATTTTCAACTTTTATTTAATGTTTACAATCCAATTAGATCCACTTATTTGGTAAACAAAGCAAGTCTCTCATATAATATATCTACTAAAAGAAAATATTACTTTACAAACTGTATTGTAAATAACTCGTATGAACATTTTCATATTACTATTATTATATGGCAATCATATTTGAGAAATTAATTTATAAAACTGAATAAATATAAATGTACACACATTTACAAAATACATACTCAATGGTGGGTTAAAAATCTTCAGAATTCTGTGTGCAGATTTTATGTGGGCCTACCTATAACCAGGGGCGGAAAAAAATCAAATTAAAAGAAAGAAATTCACAAAAAAAACAAGTTCTATTACTCCTCAACCCCCCTCAAATAATTTGCTGTCACTGATATATAGAGAAATCTGCTCTCAACGCTGCAGGTGTGAGTGAGGGCAGCGTGGCACTGTGCCACCTTTGAGTGCTCTGAGGCGGGGAGAGACCGACAGCATCACTCGTAGCTTGTTACGTTAAGAATGGTACAGCACGGACACATGAGTCTCTAAAAATCTCCAGTAACACCTAAAAACATTCGCTAGTCTTTTTGGTCACACTTTATTTTGATGGACCATTTGTTACATTGCATGTCAACTAATTCTCATTAGATTATAAGTAGATTGTTAGGGTTGGGTTAGTGTTAGGATTAGTGTTAGTGTTGACATGTACTTGCAAAGTTTCTTATAGTCTGTTAAATCACTGTTGAAGGAGCATATCAACAGATATTAAGCAGACAGTTTACTAATACTCAAATGGAGTAGGTAACACGGACTGGCAGTTTCTTTGATTAAAGCACTTACACCTTGCGCATATGCAGTCTGGACGGAATTTTCCATTGTTCATGGGGGCCCCGGTTTTAAAAAAAGAAGTCAAAATGTTGAAATCTTAACAGTTATTGACAGATTGTACTACATAACATAGAAAAAGTATTAAAGAGCTAAATGATGTCGCCGCCAATAGCCTAGTGGTTAAGTGCGCTGACATTTGGGCAACTTGAGTTTGATTCCCGGCTCGAGGTCCTATGCCCCTCCTTCCCCTCTCTTTGCTCTCAATGCTTTCCTCTCTGTCATCCACTATCCTATCCAAATAAAAGGTGAAAAAAAAAACTAAAAATATGATTAATATAGGCTTCTTGGCATTGGTCGGGGCCCCCTAATTCCCCTTGGCCCTAAACGGCTACTTACCTCGCTTATTAAGTCAGCCCCTGCCTATAATTCTTGTGTTCTGTCTTTGATTGGCGTAAAACGTATTTGTAATGTCAACATTGCTTTCAATGGGGTATACGCACACAGACTTTTAGTTTCGGCAAAAGCCAGCCCCAGTGCTCCCGGTGAACTGTCTTTCCAGTATAAAATTTCCACGTTTAAGGTCGGATTTCTTTAAAATGTAATGTTTTTCACTGCCTGATAGATATACAATATGAAGAGCGTATCAGACCGGACAACAAGCACTGCATTGAATTCCATTTCCCCCCGCCCTGCCTTTAAAATATGAGCTTATCTTACCCCAGTATTTTCAATAGAGTTTCTGCGTTCGCCTGCTGATCCTGAAGGCGCTAGCGGTTACAGTGTCTTTTAACTAGTTTTATGCTTAACTAAATAAATGCTTAAGTCTATTTAACTGAATATATTGTAATTACATTACAACATCGATGCTGTAAAAGTAACCGTATGAAATTGAAAATAGTCACATTAAGCATTCACCGGATACCCCATTTATGATTGCTTGCATTGCATATTTTATAATTATTAAATGACTTTTTTCCCCTCTGCTTTTTGTTTTTTATTAATTTATTATATAAATGATGCATGTCTTGTTGTTTTTACTATGTACTTGATACAGCATTACTCTTAAAAAACCATAACTGCAGTAAAACTGCAGTACAACAGCAGTATGTAGAAGTATAACTGCAATAAAATGAGGTACAATTGCAAAATTGCAATACAATGAAGTGTAAACACAGTTCAGATACAGTACAATAAAGTTCAACAGCAGTACAAGTTGCAGTAAACTAGAGTAAAAACAAGTAAACTTTGTCTGTACTGCACTTGTGCTGCTGTAGTCTAATATGCCAGTGGTGTGGTAAGAACTGTACTGCACTTGTGTTCCAAGGGGTGTGTTCTTCCCTCTACTGACAAAGGTCCAGTATTTGTTCCATACATGAGCTCATTTGTCTTTATTTTGACTGTTATGCCATCATGAATTATCAAAATATCCCATCGAAAAAGGCTTTAAGACCTAAAGTAAGACCTGCAATCAAAGTCAACTTTAACTTTATTGTTAAATAGAGAAAACATTTTACAAGTAACTTGAAAGAAAAAAATACCAATAAAAAGCACCAAAGGCAACTCAATTTTTAAGTTACTTATAATACTTATCAGGCTGTTGTTGTTATCCATGAATTATCAAATGTACATTTTACAAGAGAGGCTAGAAAAATCGTGAAGCTCTACGTTATTATCATTATTATAATTTTTTATTATTCAAATGGCCAAATTCTGACTGGGGAAAGTTGAATGTGCTGGTCAGTTTGTTATTTGCCTAATAAATGATAATAGCCTACAGTTTTTATTTTAAAACTTTACCAGATTCCTGTGTTTTACCCCCTGGTGATATATGATGTAATGAATTTGTATTTTATATATAAGTAGGCTATTTTTCATATTTCTTTATTCTAAATCTTTAGAAAATGTTTTAATACATCAATAAGTGTGACCATCTGACAAACTAATCTAGCAAAAATAAATTGTGCTTAAAATGTCACTAAAATTCATTCATTCATTCATTTTCTTTTTGGCTTGGTCCCTTTATTAATCCGGGGTCGCCACAGCGGAATGAACTGCCAACTTATCCAGCATGTTTATACACAGCGGATGCCCTTCCAGTCGCAACCCATCTCTGGGAAACATCCATAGCCGAGGCTCGAACCAGCGACCTTCTTGTTGTGAGGTGACAGCACTACCTACTACGCCACTGCGTCGCCCCACTAAAATTCATTCATGCATTAATTTTCTTTTCAACTTTATTGATCTAGGGGTCCCCACAGCGGAATGAACTGTCAACTTATCCTGCATATGTTTTACGCAGCAGAAACCCTTCCAGCTGCAACCCATCACTGTGAAACATCCATACACACCCATTCACTACAGACAATTTAGCTTACCCAATTCACCTGTACCGCATGTCTTTGGACTGTGGGGGAAACTGGAGCACCCAGAGGAAACCCATGCAAACACAGGGAGAACATGCAAACTCCACACAAAAATGCCAACTGACCCAGCCGGGACTCGAACCAACGACCTTCTTGCTGTGAGGCGATATTGCTTCCCTCTGCTCCACATGTGCTGCACATATCACTAAAATGCAGTATTTAAACCTCATAATTAAATAGAAAATGACTCGAATAACTGCAAAAAGTCCACTTTGTTAGAAAAAAAATAACCACCGCTTTTACCAGGCTGGCTACAGGCTTGCTTCAGCAATACACCAAATGAAATGTAATTTGGAAACCATTGTCCACCGAGCAGGAAAAGTAGAAGTTGTACTGCAGTTGTATTGTAGAAGTACTTCAGCATTGCAATAGCGGTTGGCAGTTATACTGTAGTAGTACTTCAGTTGTATTGCAGTAGTAGTAGTACTGCCCCTACTGAAAAAAACTGTTTAAACCAGCCTAGGCTGGTTGGCTGATTTTAGCTAGTCAACCAGGCTGCTTTTAGAGAGGTTTTGGCTACTTCCAGGCTGGTTTCCAGCCATTCAAGCTGGTTTTAGCTGGTCATCTCCCAGCCTGACCAGCTAAGACCAGGCTGGGAGATGACCAGCAAAACCAGCTTGACCAGCCTAGCCAGGCTGGGAGCCCAGCCAAAACCAGCTATGTTAAACCAGGCTGGTCAAGCCTGTTTTAGCTGGTAATTTTCCAGCCTGACCAGCTAAGACCAGGCTGGAAACCAACCTGGAAGTGGTCAAAACCCCTCTAAAACCAGGCTGGCCGTTTAAACTGTTTTTTTTTTCTCAGCAGTATAATAGTTGTATTACTTCAGTACCATTGCAGTAGTTTAACTACATATGGTAGTAGTATCACTTCAGCACTATTGCAGTTGTACTGTAGTAGTGCTTCAGTTGCATTGCAGTTGTTGTACTGCAGTAGTAATACTGCAATATACTTAAATAATGCAGTTTCCCGTGTCCAAACAACTGCTCTTTTCAAAAGTTAACTAAAACTGTAGTATTCCTTTTAAAAACTGCAGCATTTTGTAGGGGTTTGGAAGTAGTTTCACGAATAAATAATGATTTTTAAAAAAGTTCCCGACCAAACCACTATTTTTGTAGCGAATCAAAACCATACGGCGAGTCTGATTTCAGAATCAGAACCATAATGATTTGTTTATTTTCTTTTATCCTCGGGTTTATTCCCTTGTGGCGAGTTGTTTTGCAGGTGAAGTCATGTGCAGTAGTCACATGAGTGTTGTCATATGATAAACCAGGAAATACAAACTGGTTGCTCTGGTTTTCTGCAACGGCATTATGTTTGGTCCCAAGGTAAATCGACCGACATCCTTTTGTAGTGCAGAAGTCATACTGACAGTCGTGGTAGCGAGTCACTTTAGCTGACCACAGTGAGCGCAATCACGTCTGCAAACATGCAGGTGACTCGCAGTCAGATATCGCTGTTTCTTTGTCTGCTATCATGCGCGTCAGTTATCGGAGCTCGATATACTCCTGACTGGACAAGTCTGGACTCCAGACCTCTGCCTGGATGGTACGACGAGGTGAAGTTCGGCATCTTCGTTCACTGGGGGGTGTTTTCGGTGCCCGCTTTCGGTAGCGAGTGGTTCTGGTGGTACTGGAAAGGCGCACAAAATCCCGATTACGTCCAATTCATGATCAAAAACTATCCTCCAGGTTTCAGCTACGCGGATTTTGCGCCTAATTTCCACGCGCAGTTTTTCGACCCTGACGCTTGGGCTGATATCTTCGAAGCTTCCGGAGCGAAGTACGTACTTAAGCGTTTTTCGGTAAATCTTCCTGTATTAGATTATGTAGTCATTTCTAACTTTCTCCCATAGATATGTCGTCCTAACATCGAAACACCACGAAGGCTTCACAAATTGGGGATCCCCGACCTCCTGGAACTGGAATTCGGTTGATGACGGACCTCACAGGGATCTGGTTGGAGATTTGGGCAATGCTATAAGAAAGAAGTAATGTGTGCTGTATTATTACAAAACTTTGATATCTAATACTTTTTAGTAATGTTCCGTAGATTTATATCTTGTTCAGTGTATTGTCTTTAATTTAACCGTGGATATGATTAATATTTTGTGAAAGTTTTGGTTTATTAAAGTATTTTTGTGCGTTGTGCTAGGGGCTTGCATTATGGACTCTATCACTCTCTGTACGAATGGTTCAACCCCCTCTACCTGAGTGACAAACAATCTGGCTTCAAGACCCAGGAGTATGTTGCAAGAAAAGCAATGCCTGAACTCTACGATCTGGTCAGCAGGTAAATATGAGTGAGTCATATGATGTCAGGCTAGAGAAGAAAAAAAAACTAAAAACATTGGTTTATGACACTAGTCTCAAAGTTTGCGAAAAGATCAATCCTAATCAGACCCGTAGCTAGTCTGGTGAAAGCGGTGGTTCTTTTTTCTCAATAAGTGGACCTTTTTGCAGTTATTCGCCTCTTTTTCTATTTAATTATAATATTTAAATACTGAATTTAGGTGACATTTTAATGACTATTTTTAGCTGTTTTAGCTTGTGAGGTGGTCATCATAACCACACTTTTTGATGTACCCAAAATATTTCCTAAATATTTAGAATTAAGAAATATGACGTTTATTTTTAAATTACAAATTCATTACGTCATAGTATCAATAGAAAATAAAGTTTTAAATTAAAAAACTGTAGCCTATTGTAATTGTAATTTATTAGGCAAATAACAAACTGGCCAGCACATTTAACTTTCTTCAGTCAGAGTTAGTCATAGGACGGCAACCGTTTTCAAGGTATACTGCGGTTTGGAAAAGTCAAGGTTTTAAAACCGCCAGAATTTTCTGTAATATAATTTTTCTTTTTCGGACAACCGTATCTCCAGCAGAAAAGATCTCCAAAGATGCCGTTTTAAATTGTAAAGAAATCTGTGTTTTTGAAACTAATGAAGACAGAAGTCAGTGACTGACATGTTTACTGCTCCAAAATATTTTAAATCTTTCACAACATAAAATATTTTTTGTTCAAAGGGGAAAAAAGGCTTTTGTTTTTACCCAGACATTTAAAAATAACTTATTTTAGAGTAGTAATCGCAATACCAAGATACTGTAAAAACATCATATTTTTATCCAAGGTTATCATACTGTCAAAATCTTATACCGGCCCATGCCTAGTCAGAATTTGGCCATTTTAAAAATAATAATCATAAAAAATAAAAATTTAGAGCTTCACCATTTTTCTAGCCTCTCTTCATAGATAACAACAATAGCCAGAATAGTATTCAAATTGATTTTAATATGGGAAGCTTTTGCTGCTTATTGCTCATTTATTATTTCAAGAATAAGGTCCAAGATTTAGAATTGAAGTTATGTGTCAAATGTTTTTTCTGTTTAAAAGCAATAGAGTAGTGAAAGAAGACTGTTGAACTCTTGAGAAATAATTGTTTGCATTGTCCAATCCTGATTAAGTCACACCAGGATTCCACTTGGTCTTAAAGCCTTTTTCGATGGATTATTTTCACTATTGATGATGGCATAGCGGTCAAAACAGGAAAAATTAGCTCATGTATGGGAAAAACTTTGGACCTCTGGTTTTTGTTTCAGGTACAAGCCAGACTTGATTTGGTCTGACGGCGACTGGGAAGCGCCGGACACTTACTGGAACTCTACAGAATTCCTTGCCTGGCTCTACAACGACAGTCCAGTCAAAGTGAGATCATCACATCATGTCTTTATTATTGTGAAACTGAACTTTTAGATCATGAAAATGAATTCTTGTGCTCCTTATAGGACATAGTGGTGGTCAATGACAGATGGGGGAACGGATGTTACTGCAAACATGGAGGTTACTACAACTGCGCCGACAAATTCAATCCTCAAAAGCTGCTCAATCACAAGTGGGAGAAATGCCAATCAGTGGACAAAATATCATGGGGGTATCGCAGAAATATGAAGCTGAGTGAGCTGATGGATCTGCCAGAGCTTGTACAGGTGAGATGTGATCTGAATGTTCATGCGTTATCCAATGAGTCAAGTGCATTTTTAACCTCTTAAACTTTGTTTTAACCTCAGGACCTGGTCTACATTGTGGCTTTAGGTGGGAATTACCTTTTGAATATAGGGCCCACAGCAGATGGTGTGATCGCTCCTGTGTTTGAGGAACGTCTCAGAGGAATCGGAGCCTGGCTGCAGATCAACGGTGAAGCCATCTATGGAACGAGCTTTTGGAGAGTTCAAGCTGAGAATGCCACTGTTCCTGTCTGGTGTGTTCACATATCTTTCTATAACTTACGGTCACATACCTTCAAGGCTAAAGTTTGTGGTCTCACACTGACGTCAGTAAATCCATCACATGAAGTCATAAATAATTTTAATAATTAAGTGTCTGTTTATAAAAAAAAATTATTCCTTGACCTCTGCCTGATTCTGAAGTCCTAGGCTATGTTTACAAAACAGTTTCAACAAACAATGTAAAATGTTTTGTTTTGGCTGTTCATTTACATGACAATTGTGTTTTTGGGGATCTTCAAATGAAAACTGGTTTCAGAGTGCACATTCTTAAACAAAGCCTTTTTTCGTCAACATAAACGACAAAAATGCAGGTTTATGAAAAGGTGATATCATGGACACTACATGTATGCAAGAGTTTTTGACACATCCAAAGCAACAATGGCTGATTACAGGACTGTATCTGCAGAATGTTTTTTACAAAGAGACATTGCACATCTTTTGGTCGGTAATGCATGATACAGCATTTTTTTTAGCATTTTTTGCATATCATTATTTGAGGGTCTGTTTGCAATGTTAACTTTTCATCTGTACACATTTTTTACCATTTTTATATAGTGCCAGATCAGTCTCAGAAATAATACATTTAAAAAATACAATTCATACATGCACAGAGCAATTCAAATGTACAAAATCCAATTCGTAAATGTCTAAACACACAATTCATGAATTCACAAGTGAAAATCATCTATATTTTTTTGCCAAATGAATTGAATTTGTGCATTTGTAAATCGTGTTTTGAATTTACGAATTGGATTTGTGTATTTTTGAATTGTGATTTGAAATTACAAATTGGATTTGCGTCGTTTTTAATAGTTTTTTATTTATGAATTTAATGTGTTTTTTTGATAATTTTTTTGACTTCATGTATTGGAATTGTGTATTTTTGAATTGTGTTTTAATTACAAATTTAATTTGTGAATTTCTTTTTCAGTTTTTTTAATTTACTAATTGGATTTGCGTATTTTTTAATCGTGTTTTAAATTTAAGAATTTGATTTGCTTATTTTTAAAATAATTTTTTTAACTTACGAATTGGATGTGTATTTTAAAATCATTTTTGGACTTTATACATTTTTATTTGCGTATTTTTGAATCATTTTATAAATTTACGAATTGAATTTGCATATTTTATAATTGTTTTTTATTCATTTACTAATTGGATTTGCATATTTATTAATCGTGTTTTGAACTTACAAACTTGATTTTGTGAATGTGAATTGTGTTGTGGATGGGTGAATTTTATTTTTGTAAATGAATTTTTTTTTAAATTCTGATCTGGCTCCATATTTTAAGTGCATGATCATATATAGAATAATCTAAGTTTAGGTTTTCACACTATAATTAAATATTCAACACAATTTAATATGAAATTTTCGTTCAATTTCAGGTATACAGCAAAAAAATCCACTTTGTATGCGATCTTCACCACCAATCCTATGCAGAACACCTTTCAGCTTTCTGCGCCCAACACCACCGACAGCACAGTGGTAAATATTTATAGATTCGTACATTTTCAGAATTATTATTATTTTTTAAATAACTTGTATGATATGAATGATTTATTTACTGTTTAGGTGACTTTATTGGGGAGTCCTAAACCTTTGAAATGGGCTCCTCTGCAGTCATCAGGACTGATGGTGGTTCTGCCTGAGCTGCCTTTCTCACCCGCTTATGCCTGGACTCTCAAGATGGAAGGGGTGGCATAGTGCTTTAAAAACAATTTTGATTTTAATATAATTTGTTTTAGGGCAGATTTGTATAAATATTTTTTTTTACAATGGATTACATGATTTCATTAATCAGTAAAAATTACAGACGGAATGACAAATTGTGATTTGTTAATTTTCGGGAGGGTTTTCTAGACGCTAATGCCATTTTATGATGCATCTAAAACTGACGAAATCCTCAAGTTGTCAATAAACGTATTCATTCTTTGTAAGATTTGTGGACTGTGTGACGGTGGTAATTATTATTAAATAATACTAATTATTTGCTGACTTTTTAATGAATTTAGATGGTGAATTTAGAGATAAATTTCGAATAACAAGTATTGTTTGGGTTTAACACAAATACATGGCTAATGATAAGCGACATGTGAAGCTTTACTGTGACTCTTTAGGGATCATGTTTGTGGTCTTTAATTATTTAACATGGAGCCAGATAAGTCTCAAAAATAATATGCATGATTCATAAATACGCCAATCCAATTCATATGTTCAAAACATGATTTAAAATGTGCAAATTCAATTAGGAAATTAAAAAAGTTAAGAAAAATACACATCCTAATCTTAAAAAAAAAACAACTTTTAAAATAAACACACATCCAAATTCGTAAGTTCAAAAACAAGATTTAAAAATATGCAAATCTATTTCAGGAAAAAAAAAATATGCAAATTCAACTTTTAAATTCCAAAATCTATTTAAAAATCTGCAAATCCAATTTGGAAATAAAAAAAAATGTCCAAAAACACACAAACCTAATCATAAATTCAAAAAATGATTCAAAAATACACATCCAATTTGTAAAAAACGACTCAAATATGCAAATCCAGTTTGGAAATTCAAAAATGTATTAAAAAAACATGCAAATCCAATCTGAAATTTAAAAAAAAATCAAAAGCATGCAAATTTATTAAAACTTAAATAAAAAATTATTTTAAAACACACAAATCCAATTAATAAATAAATAACTATTCAAAAATACGAAAATCAAATTTATAAATTTAAAAAACTATTCAAAAACATGGAAATTTATTCATTAATATTTGGCTTAAGCAGGTCGCACACCAGAAGCGCCGCTTCTAAATATTTGGCGAAAATATTTATGATTTTCACTTGTGAATTCATGAATTGTGTGTTTACAGATTGGAATTTGTAAATGTGAATTATTCTGTGAATGTATGAATTTAACTTTTTTAAATGTATTATTTTTGAGACTGATCTGACTCCATATTTCAGAGCATTATAAGTGTTATTACACGTTTAAAACTACATTATGGTATATTATTATATTAGGTATATTATCATTAACCTAAAAACATGCTGAACACTTTTATATAGACTTTTGCTATTTAAAAAAAAGGTAGACCTACTTTCATTTGCAAACATTGTGTTTTATAAATGGCCAAGTATGCATCCGGCATTTCCCTTTTTTTTTTTTTTACAAAAGGAAGCATTTGCAGTGGTAATAAATGCGGATGTGAACTGAAACCCTTCACCACTTAAGTCTGATTCCGAGACAAATGCTAAATTCATTGGGTTCTCTTTCTCACGCACACATTTCTCTCGCAGACACACACATTCTCTCTTCCTCTCACATTATCTCATCTACATCCCTTTTTGCTGAGTTTGTTTTTGAGGGGGGGCTGGTAAGTCATGTGGTCGCATGTGGGATGACATTTGATAAACCAGGAAATACAAACTGGCTGCTGGAGTCTGCATTACTTTGAATCATAAAGGTTTGTCAGGATAAAGTTCTTTTGGCATTCGTGCTCATGTTACACTTCAGTTTCACAGATTTACTGACCTCAGTGCATTTGAGCTGTGATCAAACATGCAAGTGACTCGGAGTCAGATATCGCTGTTTCTTTGTGTGCTATCATGCGCGTCAGTTATCGGAGCTCGATATACTCCTGACTGGACAAGTCTGGACTCCAGACCTCTGCCTGGATGGTACGACGAGGTGAAGTTCGGCATCTTCGTTCACTGGGGGGTGTTTTCGGTGCCCGCTTTCGGCAGCGAGTGGTTCTGGTGGAACTGGAAGGGGGCACACGACTTTAAGTATATCCTGTACATGGTGAAGAACTACCCTCCAGGTTTCAGCTACGCGGATTTTGCGCCTGATTTCCACGCGCAGTTTTTTGACCCTGATGCTTGGGCTGAGATCTTCGAAGCTTCCGGAGCAAAGTATGGAGGCTATTGCTGCTTTTGCTTTGCCTAGTTATTATTTTCGTTTTTACATGGGTGTTTATTAATTGATTTGGCATCTTTCATAGATATGTGGTCCTTACATCGAAACATCACGAAGGCTTCACAAACTGGGAATCCCCGACTTCCTGGAACTGGAATTCTGTTGATAATGGACCTCACAGAGATCTGGTTGGAGATTTAGGCAATGCGGTAAGAAAAAGGTAATGTGTAGTCGTGGTTAAATTGTAACAAAGCTTACAGTATCTTTTCACAGTAAATAAACTAGTTCCTAAACCAGTTGTTCTCCTTTTAGGGGAAAAACGCATGATGATATAACAGATAGACTACTAGAGCAAAAGTTAGTCCTTACTGTTTCAGATATATTTGAATTGTGGACTCATTGAATTGTATTGAAGACTATATGTGTCTTTAATTTTACTGTATTAGAAATTAAATAATAATAAATTCTTTAGGGCAATAAAAAGTTCTTTATGTCAATTTAAAGTAATATTTGGACATATTTTACATAATGGATGTGATATTTTTTAGAAAAAGAAAGAATATAATTTAACAGTTAATGCATAGGAGTCATATAATCCATAAACAATCCTGTAATTAGTAGCAGATATTCAAATAATTTAGTAAAATTGTTAACATTTAATAAAAATTGAGACGGTATGGATTTAATATCTGATTTTTTATAGTAACAACATGATAGAGAATCTCCTTACTTGAACACTCTAATGGTCATTGCTATTTTGCTATATAATATTTTTATATTATACATTTCTTCAAAATGAGGTGGTTTAATAATAAAAATTGTAGAAGACCATTTACACATTTATACATATTTTCAGATTTTAATTAAAAGTAGTTGTGTTGGCTGAAAACAATGAGCAGTATGCTAATATTCTTTTTCTTAGACACAGTCATGGTAAAAGTATTTGCAAATTCACTTTGTTGTACCAGGCTTAAAAGAAGCCATCTATCTCATGAAGCACAACATTACAAACTTTACTTAGAAAAAAAAAAAAAGTATTACAAAAATAAATTAATAAAAATGGAAAAAGTATGTCTATTTGTATAAGACCAAAAGGGTTAGAAATTGAAACTGTGCAGTTGACCTTATGCATGGTTATGGTGTCATGACATTATGTGCTTGCTGTGTTTATAATTTGCCTAGTTCAAAATCAATGATATACACTTCCTAATTGAGACAAAATTTGAAGTGGATCACATGCTGGACACAGAACACTACACCGCTTTGCATTGTCTCTCATCTTTAATGTTTCAAAACAAAGCATAAACCTTTAGAAAGCCATGTCTTTCCTGTAGCAGCTCCTAAACTTTGGAGGTTTTGCCTCTGTTCATTAGACGGGCAAATGCTTGTTTTTAAACCATATTTTAAAACTATAGGTGGGCGTAGATTAAATTTTTAAATCTAGATTAATCTCGGAATTAATCTAGATTAAAATGGCTCATTTGAATTCTGCCGAATGCATTTAGAATATGTGTGCTAGCCAAATAATAAGTCTTTGAGAGCAGTTTTCTCAAGCCAGGTGGCGCATTAGACCAGGGGCTCATCTCCTGTTTACAAAATCCTGCTTGAGAAACTGTTCTACTATGATAAACGGTGAAGAAAAAAAATGATGTTCAGTAAGATGTACTTGTGTTTACTAACTGTTTATTTAGTTAAATATGAATTTTGAACTGTAGGCCTACATAAGCTACAAACAGCAATTTTTGTTATTTTATATTTATTTTTTTATTACCTTGATTCGACTTAAGTCAGAACTGAACTAAAGAGAAATGGAATTAAGACATGGAGTATGCATATATTAGTGGCACTATTGAAGTAAACACCACCATCAAACTATCTCATGTAGGACTTTTCCCCTAATTTTCCGACAAGATCCACACACGCATTCGCATTAAAATATCAAGGTGAAAGTCATCATAGCTTGCGCAGAATAGACCCAGCTCCCTACCCAACTTTGAGAATAGATTAACGGTGATATTTTTTCATCGCGTGATAAAAGAGTTTCACATTAACTCAGCATGTTAACGCTGATAACGGCCCACCACTAATTAAAACATATCTTTGGTCTGTGACACCTGTTGAAATTTAGCTTATTTGTTTTAAGCATTTTAATATGTATTTTATGCACTGTTTGAATTTTTAGTCTTCTGTACAGCACTTTAAGTGTATTTAAATTGCATTATAAACAAAGTTGGATTGATTCATTGAAAATATGACATTTCTCAGCTGCTGTCCTCTAATGTTGCTTAAATTTAAGTCTTTACATCTCATTTTAAACTTGATTAACTGAATGAATATTTAGCGACCGTTTCACTTACAAGATTTTGATAATAAATTACATAATCAGTTTTAGTAATAGGAATGCATATTGAACGCACAGTCAGACCAAAGTTTCACCCAAGGTTTTTTGGATGGCATAAATAATGTTCCATGCACATGGTCAATTTACCATGCCTCAAGGGAGTGGGCTGCAAACTCATAAACATAAAAAAACATATCAGCCCACAGTAGGTTGGCCTGCAAAGGTTTGAAAGATAGCGGGAGAATTTAGTTCGTCTATGGGTTTTATTTACTCATAGAATCTGACAGGTGTGCTTTATAAAGTGGGTATTTTCAGTGTAATTGAAAAAGTAATCAAGTACAATCTTTTTAAAACTATTCATGCTACCAATCACTGCATAATAAAAATATTAATGCAATAAACAAGCTTACAACATCAGTCTGCATTGTTTTTGTAAAATACTAAAATGCTGTTGCAATTGCAAATTCTTATGTAAAATTTAAATAGATTTTCTTGTGCATATTAAATATGTTGAATTCCCTAAATTAGGTCTCTGCATTATGGACTCTATCACTCTCTGTACGAATGGTTCAATCCCCTCTACCTGAGTGACAAACAATCTGGTTTCAAGACCCAGGAGTATGTTGCAAAAAAAGCAATGCCTGAACTCTACGATCTGGTCAACAGGTAAATATGAGTCAGTCATATGATGAAAAAACTTTGGTTTATGACACCAATCTCACTGTTCTGATCTTAATGTGTCAAAATCAACCTTTATGGTCGTATAGTTTTACATTAATAAAACAGCTGATGTTTTTGCTGTTTCAGGTACAAGCCAGACTTGATTTGGTCTGACGGCGACTGGGAAGCACCGGACACTTACTGGAACTCTACAGAATTCCTCGCCTGGCTCTACAACGACAGTCCAGTCAAAGTGAGATCATCACATCATGTCTTTATTATTGTGAAACTGAACTTTTAGATCACGAAAATGAACTCTTGTGCTGCTTATAGGACATAGTGGTGGTCAATGACAGATGGGGGAACGGATGTTACTGCAAACATGGAGGTTACTACAACTGCGCCGACAAATTCAGTCCTGGCGAGCTGCCCAAACACAAGTGGGAGAAATGCCAATCAGTGGACACTATATCATGGGGGTATCGCAGAAATATGAAGCTGAGTGAGCTGATGGATCTGCCAGCGCTTATAAAGGTGAGATGTGATGAGAATGTTCAGGCATTATACAATGTATCAAGTGCATTTTTAACCTCTTATATATATGTGGTGAACACAGGACCTGGTCTACACTGTGGCTTTAGGTGGGAATTACCTGTTGAATGTGGGGCCCACAGCAGATGGTGTGATCGCTCCTGTGTTTGAGGAACGTCTCAGAGGAATCGGAGCCTGGCTGCAGATCAACGGTGAAGCCATCTTTGGAACGAGCTCTTGGAGAGTTCAAGCTGAGAATGCCACTGTTCCTGTCTGGTGTGTTGATGTTTTTATATTTTTTTAATATATTATATACATTTAAAAACGGTTTGCTTCCAACCGCAGTTGCAGTCAAAAAGGGATTGTCATTTAGGGATGACGATTTTTAGTATTATAAGGCCATGTTCACACTAATACGTTTTTGTTTAAAAACGCATATTTTTTTCCATCCATACCAAGAAGGCATTTTAGGAAATGAAAAGTATCTTATTGAAAATGCTGTCTAAGGTGTCAAGTTCTCGTCTTAAGGAGGGACTGATCGATTCAGACATTCAAATGATTTGTTCAAAACAGACGATTCATATAGAAGCAAACATTTACATTTTTTTTACCATGTGGTGTAGTTCTAGTGTAGTAAATATGCTTTTTAAAACTTTGATTTAATTTCAGGTATACATCGAAAAACTCCACAGTGTATGCGATCTTTACCTCCAGTCCCAACCAGAACACCTTTGAACTTTCTGCACCTAAAACCTCGGACAACACAGTGGTAAATAAAATATGGAATGTAAAAAGGAAATTTTTCTTTTGTTAAGATATTAATTAGTGTCTTTGTTTCTCTTGCATCTGTGTTCAGGTGACTTTGTTGGGGAATCCTAAACCTTTGAAATGGGCTCCTCTGCATTCATCGGGACTGATTTTGTTGCTGCCTGATCTGCCTTTCTCACCCGCACAGGCCTGGACGCTCAAGCTGGAAGGGGTCGCCTGAAACCTTTAAGATCTTAATGAGGTTATCAGGATTTTTTTAATGTTTATGTAGATTTCTGTATTTTTCTACTTGAAGTGTGACCTATGTGAATGGCCTTTATTACCAAAGCTGTGAAATGCTGCATTTTCAAATGGATTGTTTTGAATCGTGCGGTTGTGTTCAAAACACTATTTTTACAGGTCTGTCAGGGGCATAAATTATTGCATAAATAAATTATTCAGAAAATGAAAAAAAGAAAGTAAAATAGACCATGTGACTATATATATATATATATATATATATATATATATATATATATATATATATATATATATAAATTAATAAATGGTCTGATGCACTCTATGAATCTCAGATCTATTCAGCTTGTTTTGTAATAAACGCTGCTCTACAAATACTGTGTTCGCAAGTGCTGTGCATTTGACACAAACTGTAGCAACATCAGTGCAAGTTTGTCACGATTGTAGTTTACAAAAGGGAACCTTTAAAGACTTCTGCAAAAATTAAAGCACTGTTTGTAATATTAGTTCTGAAATTTTACAGTTCTGCAAAATGTATTGCTATTTTTTTTCCTGGAGTTTGTAGTACAATATTAATATTACATTAGTAACATATTAATGAGTTTTGGCCTTTGCTGATTATGTCTAATTTTTTTTTTATGCATTTATAAAGATTTTTTTATTTATTTTTAATGGAGAATGTGATTTGCTGGATGAAATGACACATCCATACTAAATGCAAACATTATTATTTTTAATACTTGAAATAATATTGCAACAAATAACAATTAAAAAATAAAGTAAGCTCACACGGTTTTTAATTTGTATGTGCATTTATGTACAGTATTTGTGTTTTTATTTAATGTTTATATGTATATACACACTCATATATATATATATATATTTGTACACACACACACACACACACACACAGTGTGTGTATGTGTGTATATATATATATATATATATATATATATATATATATATATATATATATATATATATATATATATATATATATATATATATATAAATGAATGAATTATCAGTTTTTAATTTTTAGTGTCTGTTTTTTAAGTTACCTTTTTAGATCCAAGGGTCAACCTCAAAAATGAAAAAGCACAAGAGAAATCTCCATTGCTTCCTCTCCTGTCCCTAATATCTCTTTATATTCCTGTCCCTCCCTTTTATTTCCCAGTAAATCTTTCATTGATTTAGAGGAGCAATACCCCAGCTGGACAGCAGGAGCTCTGTACATACTGTACTGTACTGCAGTGCTGAGCTTAGCTGCAGCAACTCTGCTTCTCCCTCTGTGTGTGTGTGTGTTTATATGTCAGACAGACGTGCAGGAAACACTTCTATCGCTGCTGCTGCTGCTGCCACTCCAGGCTGAATGCAAGTGGAGGGAGAGAGAGAGAAAGAGGGAAGGAGAGAAGGAGCGTACAGGCCTTGCCAAATAAAGCCATGGGGGCCTGGGCAGTGACGGCCCTTTCTACACTATAAATACGCTGTTCTTCTGCCGGTTCGGGTTTGGTGCCTGGAGCTCTGGACCAGTGACTGCACCAACCCGGAGACTCTCCTCCACTCTCAGGACCGCCAGTATGCCCCGGGTGGACGCCGACCTCAAACTGGACTTCAAAGATGTCCTTTTCAGGCCAAAGAGGAGCAGTCTGAAGAGCAGGTCTGAGGTAGGAACATCTGCTGGGAGTTCACTGTGTGAGCAGCAAGGAATGAAAGTGAAAATGAGGATGACCTTGAAGTCAGAAACACACAGAAGGTTTTCAAGGGCCTCTTGTTTATGCTAGAGTTGAGCTTTGGTAAAGTTGTTCAGGCTTGAAGTGTGTGTGTTTGTTGTTTTGTCTTTATTTTGTGGTGTTGATGTGTTTTCGTGAGTGAGTAAATGCAATTTGAGAGTCGGTGCTTTGAAAATGTGTTTAAAAATAGGTCTGAGGTGTGCCAACATGCTAATAAAAGCAGATTCCTTTGTGGTGTTGCTCATAGTAATAGTAGGACAAAGACGTAGATTTTTTTCATGATCATAAAGTACAAAGTTCTAGCAGTTTATCTAATAAAGACTAATATTTTTGTCCTAAAACATCATGTTTAAGTTGTTCATCCAAAAAATGATAATTTACTCACATTAATGTGTTTCCAAACCTTTAAACTTGACTTAATTCTATTGATCACAAAAGAAGATATTTTGAAGAATGCTGGAACCCTGTTGCCATTGACTTCCATTGTAGGAAAAACAAATACTATGGAAGTCAATAAAAACAAGTTTCAAACATTTTTCAAAATATCTTCTTTTGTGTTTAACAGAATATAGGAAACCCATAAAGGTTTAAAACAATTAAAACTTGAGTACAATTGACAGAATTTACATTTTTCAGTGAACTGTCCCTTTAAGTTTTCAGTTAACTCATAGCTAACAGCTAATTTCAAACTCCTCTTGCTACTGTGTTATTTAAGTTGTGTATAGCTGGTGAGTTTTCTCTGCAGGATGACGTAGAGCGGTGGTCAGATCTCGCTGCGTCTGGCTAATCTGATGGCGGTGATGATCTGAGCGGAACAGCAGCTGAGTGCCACTTCATAACCTGCAGTAATCAATCACTGTCCTCACAAACAATCTGTGATCCCTCGTGTGCCGTTTGAAAGGGGAAAATGGTGAATTTGTTCTGTACAGCTATTGGGTAGCAAAGCAGTTCGATAAATGGCAGCAGGGTGATTATTCATGGAGCAGTGTAGTGTGACTGATGTGACTGCAGCAGCAGCACTTACTGGAACTGAGAATGACTGAGAACGGATTCAGAGAACCTGAGCCTGTGCATGAGGGAGGGAGAGACAGAGAGAGAGAGAGAGAGAGAGAGAGAGAGAGGTTGCAAGACTTTTTTTATTTTTATTTTTTAATGCTTTCAAATGATTCAGCACAATTTCACTTAAACCCACCACAATATGTCAGCTGAGCATGATAATATTAATCCAAAGTTTTTTATATTTACTTTACACTCACTTGCCACTTTATTAGGTACAGCTTACTAGTACCAGGTTGCCCCTCCTTTTGCTTTCAGAACTGCCCTAATCCTTGGTAGATTCAACAAGGTACTGCAAATATTCCTCAGAGAGTTTGGTCCATATTGGCATGATAGCATACCGAAGTTGCAGCAGATTTGTCGGCTGCACATCCATGATGCGAATCCACCACACTCCACGGGTGCTCTATTGGATTGAGATCTGGTGACTGTGAAGGCCATGAGTACAGTGAACTCATTGTCATGTTCAAGAAAGCAGTCTGAGATGATTCACGCTTTATTACATGGTGTATTATCCTGCTGGAAGTAGGCATCAGAAGATGGGTACACTGTTGTCATAAAGGGATGGACATGGTCAGCAACAATACTCGTGTAGGCTGTGGCATTGACACCACCAGCCTGAACTGTTGATACAAGGCAGGATGGATCCATGCTTTCATGTTGTTGACGCCAAACTCCTACCCATCTGAATGTCGCAGCAGAAATCGAGACTCATCAGACCGGGCAACATTTTTTTAATCTTCTATTGTCCAATTTTGGTAAGCCTGTGTGAATTGTAGCCTCAGTTTTCTGTTCTTTGCTGACAGGAGTGGCATCCAGTGTGGTCTTTTGCTGCTGTAGTCCATCCGCCTTAAGGTTGGACGTGTTGTGTGTTCAGAGATGCATACCCAAGTTGTAAAAAGTGGTTATTTGAGTTACTGTTGCCTTCCTATCAGCTCAAACCAGTCTGGTCATTCTTCTCTGACCTTTAGCATCAACAAGGTATTTGCGCCCACAGAACTGCCACTCACTAGATTCTTTCTCTTTTTTGAACCATTCTCTGTAAACCCTAGAGATGGTTGTGCATGAAAATCCCAGTAGATCAGCAGTTTCTGAAATACTCAGACCAGCCTGTCTGGCACTAACAACCAGGCCACGTTCAAAGTCACTTAAATCACGTTTCTTCCCCCATTCTGATGCTCCATTCGATCTGCAGCACATCGTCTTGACCATGATTGGCTTATTAGAAATTTGCGTTAACGAGCAGTTGGACAGGTGTACCCAATAAAGTGGCCGGTGAGTGTATACTATTTATTATAAATATGTAACTTTTTCTTCAACTTGTATGTGGTATTTCTCTCTTTATAGATTACTCATTTATTTTATTCTAATTTGTATTTATTTAATTGTTAAAAATATTTTAATGCTTTTTTGAGATTCATTTATTCATTCATTCATTTTTGGCTTAGTCCCTTTATTAATCCGGGGTCCCCACAGCGGAATGAACCGTCAACTCATCCAGCACATGTTTTTACACAGCGGATGCCCTTCCAGCTGCAACCCATCCCTGGGAAACATCCATACACACCCATTCACACTCATACACTACGGACAATTTTGCTTACCCAATTCACCTGTACCACGTCTTTGGACTCTGGAGGAAACCCACGCGAACACAGGGAGAACATGCAAACTCCACACAGAAACGCCAATGGACCCAGCCGAGGCTTGAACCACCTTCTTGCTGTGAGGCAACAGCACTACCTACTGCCCCACTATATATATATATATATAGGTCATACCATGTCAGTATGTGAAAGATAAAGCCTCAGTAGTTAATGCTGTAAACAAAACCATTTGATCAACATTAAATCAGCATGGCTGGAAATCTACAAAGGATTTAAGAGTTTGACAATGTAAGTTTTTAGATCAAATCAAAATAGCAGACAGAAAGTTTGATTGTGGCATAATTGATATTAATGTTCTTGCCTGATCTGAGATTTTAGTAGTCAAACACTAATCTAAAGCTATTTGCATTTTTTTGTTAAATTTCATCATTTTTTATCACAAGTTGAGCACCTTTGGGCCTGAAGTGCATTACAGCTGTCAAAGTCCTTCATGCATTATTCAAGAATCGTTTAACTAATTAGTTTGAATGTGATATATTTTTAAGGAGTTAAAATCTGAAATTGTCTTGAAATGGGAACAGTGGTCTTGAAGTTTTGCTTGAAATTTAAATGATTTAGACATTATTATTGATGTGGTCAAATTGTCTTTAACCAAAAAATGTGGAGATATATATATATATTTTTTTTTACAATTTACAATCTAATTTACAGTAGATAATGTTTAAACAGTCCTCCATCTCTGTGCCAAACTTTATAACTTTCTAATAAACGATTAGTTTTATGGGTTGCCATACACTCGAGCGAAAGGAAACATTAGACACAAACAATAGGTGCTAAATCAATTTTTTCTAAATGACAAACTTGATACTATCTCAAAACTAGAAATTGACTTGTGCTCTCTTGTTCAACACTAATATTTGACATAACATGATTTTACATTTTAAAAGGGACCTATTATGCAAAAATCACTTTTATAAGACATTTAAAAGAAGTTGTGTGGCAACAATGTGTGATAGTAAGCCTCTAATGGTATTTTGTATAATCACAATTTCATTGACATTCTCCCTTTGTACACGTTATCAGAGGGGAAAAGCCCTGCCCATGAGTGACGATCTCTTCTTCATTACCATAAACAGCCCTGAGTGAGAAGCAGCCGTCCACCATTTGAGTTTTCACACCTAAAGCTGCGGTCACACTAGAGTTTTAGCTTGCGAAATTCTGTCGTACGGCACTGCGAAAAGGGACAGGATTAAACAAGGTGATTAGACATTTAAAAAAGCGAGTGATTGGTCCATGTTTTAACTTTCTGTCCAGAGAGCTCATGTTTTGATCCTCGATTGGTCTCATGTAGTCAAGTGATGCGATTTTGCAGGTCAGTTCACCAAGCTTGAACTTTCCAACACAGCGAACTGCAAAACTTGCCACATGACCTTGCGTTTCTGGTCTGACGCATTCGCGTGCGTATGAATGGTAGTCCAATAATGTCGGCGATTATTAAAAACAGGATTATAATGATGTATAGGTGTTTGGAGCTCTGCCCATTTTTGAATAGACCACAATTTCATTTGCTTTTAAAGCAACAGTCACCAAAATTTGGAGCAAAGCCTAAAAGGGGCAGTTGCAAAGAGTTATAAAAAATGATTTGTGTAGTAATTTGAGCTGAAACTTCACATACACACTTGGGCATATTAGGTCTCCTTTAATTAGAAAAGTGTGTGAAAATATGTATTATAAGACTCCTTATTTCATTCAAAGCAAGTATTACTGCACTGTATTTCTCATCCACTTGACATGGATTCAAGTAAGTTCATTCATTACAGTGATAATAAGACAGTTTAATGGGTCTAAATATGTATTAGTTATAATATATCTGAGTGCATGCTTAGTTCGGTTACAGAGTCAGAAGAATAGAACAAGAACTAGGTTAGGGCTGATTTTAGGCCAATCCATTAAAACAAAGCTGTCACACATGCTGTTTGTTTTAGAAAGTAATTTCCTCAACATGTCTTGTCCCGGAAGGTTGACCTGCAGAGGACCTTCACATTCCGGAACTCAAAGCAGACGTACAATGGCATCCCGATCATCGCTGCTAACATGGACACCACCGGCACTTTTGAGATAGCGCAGGTGCTCAGCAAGGTGAGAGCTTCTTTAAACAAAGCACAGTAAGTGATGAAACGCAGCGCCGCTGTCTGAAATACGACCCAGAGAAAGTCTTGTTTTACTATGTTTTATCTCTGTGATTATCAAGATCTCACTGAAACATAATTAGCTGTGTCCGGATCAAGAGGCTCTTATATCTCTGTCTGTCTCGGTGCCAGACGTGTCTCTCTGCTCTGTCTTTCAGCACACGCTCTTCACAGCCATCCAGAAGCACTACTCCCTGGAGGAGTGGAAGACTTTTGCAGCCAATCATCCAGAGTGCCTTGAGGTGAATGGACAGAAATGACTTTCCTTTCTTGCTTAATCAAAAGCTGTTTAATTAAGTAGTATAGTCACATCGGAGCATTTCAGAAACCAAGATAAAAGACTGTCTGTCCATTTTTTTGCAGGACTAGTTCTGAAAGAGTTTTTTTTTCATTAATTTTTTCTATAGGGGCTTTAAAAATATATTTTTTACAGTTTTTTTTAAAGGAAGCGAAGCAACTTGTCAGTTGGCTCACAAAATGAGACACAAAGGGTGTGGAGACGCACGATTTTATAGTTTACAAAGTTAAAAAAAAAAAAAAAAACTAATTTAATGCCCTGCTACATATGTTTTTCATATATATATATATATATATATATATATATATATATATATATATATATATATATATATATATATATAAATCAGAAGGACTTCTCCTACTGAATCCCTGGGTCATAATGCAGACACAGTGGCCAGTAGTACAGCAGGTCTCTTTCCTATGTATTCCAACCATTAGCTCTGCCGGTATTCTGGAGGAATTTAAAAATAGGCGAACACTGCAGCACGAATACAAGCAATTTAATGGTAACAAACTCAACTGATAATAGACAAAGTCATTCGCCATTCTCCAATTCTCGTACAGCTCTCCCAACAAAAATTCTTGCTGCAAATCAACAGCTTTGCTGTATCAGCCTGGACAGCATCTCGAGGAAAAACATGCAACAAACCCTGTGAATCATGGAAGCAAACACATAACGTTCTGACCCTTCATGAACAGCTAAATACTGCTTCCCATGTGCGGATGTGGTCTCACCCAGTCATTAGGTCTCACTGCTTGGCAGGTCTGTCTTGCCTTCAGAAAGCACATGCTCTCATGAATAATTAAGAATCAGGGTCTTTTCATAGGATAAGAAAACTCTTATACGAATAATAATAATCATCACTCCACTAGCAGATTTGCACTGTCACCGATTTTGATCCCGCCCCAAAAACTATTTTAAACCCGGAAGAGTAAATTAGCTGACAAAAGCTCAGAACTATCCAGCTTTCCCCACAATTAAAGCTGACAGGTGCTAATGTTGTTTTAACTGATGCTCAACACACACAAATCTGTTAAAATCTTTTTAAAAAAAGTTCTCTAGGGTTACTTGAACCTTTAACAGAATTTTTACACTCCAAATTTTAAACCGGGCTTGTTTACTTTTGAAGTCCCTACTTATTTTAAATGAGCTGAAACAATGCAACTCTTGAGCAATTGTTCTTTGTTCAATCAACTTATAATGGTCAGAACCTTTAAGTTAACTTAATTGATTTGTTTTGAGATGACATGAAGGGATTGTGTGGAACCCAGCATTTTTTTACAGTGTAGCTGGGCCGAACAGAATCTGTGGCCTTTAAAAAAAAAAATAATAATAATAAAATAATAATAATAATGATAAAATAAATAAATAAATAAAATAAAAAATCTGCAGATTTATGTGGAATGATTATGAGAGAATAGTAACTAAAATGTAACATAAGAAATAACAACATAACTTTTTTACTATAACTTAAGGTTTACTATGCAAATCCAATTTGAATAACTTTTTGTTAAACAAAGTAAGTCTCTCGTATAATAAATCTACTAAAAGACTGAAAATATTACTTTACACACTATATTGTAAATACATTTTTTAAGCATTTGCATATCAGTCAATAATATTACTGAAATCGATATAAAAACTGAATAAATATTTATGCACATTTACATAAAAATATGTTAATTAATTGTTTCCTTTTTTGTTATTCACAAGTCTTTTCCATTTATTTGTGGTTGTGAATTGGATTATTGATCTCTGCTCTGTCATCTTTTGATGTGGAGAATTCAACACTACGGTTTAACAAAGTAACTTTTTAATAAAATATACTAATAATAATAATATATAAGGAATTAATATGTAGAGACAGAAGTTTCTCTGAATGAAATAAGGAATCTTATAATACATATTTTCACACACTTTTCTAAGTAAAGGAAACCTAATATGCCCATTTTTACAACAGAAAATGTACTGGCAGTTTATTACAAGGTTTTTGTGTCATAATATGCAACAACAACCCAGACAATATATCACTTTATTAAAAATCACAACAAAAGTCAACTTTTCATGATTAAAAGTTGTTGGAAGATAGATCAAAGTCCCATAATGTAATTCAAAAACATAAATAAAAGAGGAAAAATAAAACCATGAATCATAAAATATGGAAAACTGCTAATTTACAGATAATGTTTTACAGTATAGTTTAATAAATAGACTCGATTATGAGGATAATAGGAATCAGCGGATTTCTGCTGGCTTATAAGTCATGATCCAAACAGGGGTGGATTTAGTGATTTGTTGCTTTAAGCAATTTCAGCCATGAGGCTTAACAGTCCTAATGTGCACCTTTGTATTTTTATTGTCTTTTTCTTATGTCAGTCCGTCTGCTTTTATAATTTTCTTTCCTTAAAATAAAAAAAACAAAAAATAATAAAATAAGCTATTTAATTTTCATCTGGTTTGACTGCTCCATGATTTGGAGTGGGGGACAAATTTGCATGGACAAATTAATCATGCATTAAAATTTGAATAGTTAGATCCTCACCACACAAAACATGATATAAACCTGTTATATCTAATTTTATGCATAATAAAAGGTATTTATTGGGAGCCTCCATATTTCTTAGTAAGCGGCTGCTTACCTCACTTATTGGTAAATCCGCACCTGGAACCAAACCAACCAGCTTTAAGAAGAATCACACCATTGCAAGTTGGTTTGTTGCCAACAATATGAATATTGGATTAAATGACAAGCAAACAAGACTTTCTTTATGGCTTTAAAGAAGGACAAACAACAAATTTACGAAGCACTGTGAATCACATAATCGAATATAAAAACAATGGAGTAGTATAAACAATATCACTAGTCTCTTGCACTGCTCTCTCTGCTGTGATCCTGCTTCACTCTTCCTCAGTTTGGTGACTATCCTCTCTTCTCATCTCCAGCATGTGGCCGCCAGCTCAGGCAGCGGAGCAGCAGATCTGGAGAAACTCTGCAGCATCCTGGAGGCCATTCCTCTCATCCAGTACATCTGCCTGGACGTGGCCAACGGATACTCCGAACACTTTGTGGAGTTTGTAAAAAGAGTTCGGGAAAGGTTTCCCAAGCATACCATCATGGTGAGATGTAACAACCGATGAATCCATTAAATGAGAACATCATTATGTGTTTCTTGAACTACATATGCCGTGTAACACAAAGATCTGGACTATACAGGCAGGAAATGTGGTGACAGGAGAGATGGTGGAGGAACTCATTCTGTCTGGAGCTGATATTATTAAAGTGGGCATTGGGCCAGGTACCATTTTTGATTTTCCCAAATTACTAAACTACTGTCTGTCAAAATCAGTCAATATATTGGAGCATGTGTCATGACGGTGTGATCTTCAGGTTCAGTGTGCACCACACGCATTAAGACCGGTGTGGGTTATCCTCAGCTGAGCGCTGTTATCGAGTGTGCTGACTCGGCCCATGGACTGAAAGGACACATCATCTCTGTGAGTCTTTTGGAAGTATTCAGCATGAGGCTATATTGTAATGGAATGCGTACATACGCAATACTTACACTCATTGGGCACTTTATTAGGTACACTGAGTTGGAGCTCCTCTTTTTTCAAGGTATTGATTTAACGTGCTAAATACTGCATGTTTCTCTGAGATTTTGTTGGCTGCATATCCATTATTCGAATCTCCAGTTCCAGCTGATCTGTTGAGAAAACTCATTTTCTTGTTCAAGAAACCTTTGAGATGATTCAAGTTTTATGTTATGAAGTGTTGTCCTGCTGGGAGTAACCATCATGAAATGGGTTTATTGTGGTGGTCATAAAGGGATTGTTATCAATAGCAACAATACTCGAGTAGGTTGGGATATTTATACTATGCTAAGTCTAAGAGACTCAAAAAAAATCTGTTTTATTTATTTATTTGTTTATTTTTATTTATTTATTTATTTTTTATTTAAAGATATACAATGACAGAACAGTGGTATAGGTTTCTCATGTCATAATATACAATAATATAGCTATTATACAATTGTGCATTGGCTAGTATTTCAAGTCTTTTGTGAAGGGTAAAATTAGCAAAAAATAAATAAATTAAAATAAAAATTAAATAAAAATCAAGATACATTCTCTAAAAACTCCCATAGAGGATTCCAGATATGCCAGAAATCATCAGATTTCTGACGCAAGTCATACGTCAGTTTTTCCAAGGGTAAGAAAATGTTTTTTCAAAATCTGATTTATCCACATATTGACAGAAGGAATGTTAGGAGAGGACCACAACAAAAAAATACATTTTCTTGCAAGATATGTACAAAAGTGTAACAGATTCTAGTCCATGACTAAGTTGTAGAGCAGTTTTACAATTCAGAAGATAAACAGCTGAAGAAAGGGCAGAAGGTTTACCTATTATCTTCTGAACTAATTTGTGGATTTCTTTCCAGTGTTTCTTTATCATGTCACAGTCCCAGAATACATGCATCACATGCCAAGAAAATCTTACCCACATTATTACTCCACTAGCAACCTGAACCACTGACACAAGGCACAATGGAGGATACTTTCATGTTGTTTATGCCAAATTCTGACCCTACCATCTGGATGATGCAGCAGAAATCAAAACTCGTCACAACAAGCAACTCTAAAACTGTTCTTTCAGCTCTCTGGTGTGTCAATAACCTTATTATGAAGGTTTTTTAAAACCTAGACATGGTTATGCATGAATATATTAGTAGATCAGCAGTTTCTGAAATATTAGACCACATGTTGTAGTCATTTTATTGTTTAGGCATACATTTTTGGTGTTCTGTTTTATGAACGCTATAAAGGTGTGGAAAAGGAACTGGAAGAATGGGTCAGACACACAATTTGACCAACGTGTATTTTTTGGTGACAGATTATTGTTTTATAATGAATTTTGTTAGATATGGTTTAATTTTTATCCTAATTTTGATACATTTTTGTTGGTTAATTGTCTATTTAATAAACAAAAGAATCGAATGAAAGCAAATGGAATGAAGGGCAAAATGAAGCCCGCAACCATATCCTACCCATCAGATTATGCTACCAACACTGTATTTGATCTGTTCTGAAGTTGGGGTTAGGGATTAGATAGTTTAGGGCAACAGTTTTACAGCTTCATATTACAGTACTCCACATTAAAATCATCAAAATGTGCTACCTACTTTTTGAATGGGAGGTAGAACAATCTAACAAGGTAGGAGCACTGGCACCAATCATCATACCACATTCAGTTAGGGTTATCACGATACTGGAATTCGATACCAATTGTTACTGAAATTTTTAGAACGTCAATTTTCGCTAACAATTGAGCGCTACTGTGCACGTTCTTAAACACCGCTGATTTGCCATTGTGTTCACATGCTTAACAGAAAAGACTGTGACTGGCCATGAAGGTCGTCAGTTCACCGAACTCTCCGCTGTTTACTGAGTGTAACCACAGATACAGGAACACTGGAGCATTTGTCGCGTCGATCAGCTGGTTTGTCTATAAGCTGACATACGAGCGATTCGCTGATGAATCGTGGCTTTAAAAAACAGTGTTCCTTTATCTGTGGTTGCACTCAGTAAACAGTGATGAAGTTCACATTCATTTCTGTTGAGCATGTGAACACAATGCCAAATCAGCGCTGTTTAAGAATGTATTCACCTGCCTCCCAGCCCTCAAATGTCAGTGGGAAATATATGTTTTTAAAATTTCAGTATCGATTGGTACCGAATTCAAGTATCTACGTTCAGTCACATTAAATAAATTTTCTTATTAATTCCAATACTTTGTTTGAACTTCAGCAGATCCTCTTCATGACATCTGCATGCCTAAATGGATTTGCTGTCATGTGATTGGCTTATATTTGCATTAACGAAGAGCTGAAAGGTGTATCTAGTCATCAAATGGCCTGATGAGTGTAGTCTACTGTAGGTTTACAGTTGGGAACCCACAAACCAGTTACAACACATTACCACAAGAGGGCAGCATCATCAATATCATTACATTGTTTACTTATCTTCTCAGTTTGACGCTTTATTAAAAGTCAAACTAGCTCTTTATAACTTCATATTTTACTCGCTGTCATAATAAGAAGGGAGTAAGTGATTGTTTATTTATGTAGGCCATCATCACCCTGGTTCTCTCAACAGAATTTATGCTTTAGCTCTTGGATATTGCAGAAAATAAACTGTGACCAACGGCTCACCAGTGTTGTTCAAACCTAAAGCTATCGAGAAACGTCTTGTAAATTGATATGTTGTCGTCGTTTATGAGTTTTGACAACAAATGTAATCCCCACAAAAAAATGTTCCAAGTAACTTATATTTTAATCCATCAAAATGCACAACGAAGTTGATCAAATTACACTCAAATGTGCATTTTGTGGAAATTGTTCCAATAGCTTTGTAAAATGTAAATGTACCTTTTCAATTGTTCAGTGTTTTATGACCATATAGCAAATCAACTTTTTCCTCTCTCCAGGATGGAGGCTGCAGCTGCCCCGGGGATGTTGCCAAAGCTTTTGGTGAATTCAGTTTCTGTGGTTTAATGTTTCCAACAACCAGTGTATAAAATCTAATACAGCGGCCATTCCAGTATATAACAGTAACCTGTCTAATAATGCCTTACCTCAGGTGCTGGTGCAGATTTTGTCATGCTGGGAGGAATGTTAGCAGGACATGATCAATGCGCTGGTGAAGTCATTGAGAAAGATGGTAAGAAGTTCAAGCTGTTTTATGGCATGAGTTCAGACACCGCAATGAAGAAGTACGTCGGAGGGGTTGCAGAGTACAGGTGAGGATGTTTCATGCATTTATAAGGCATGGCTATTTATTTTGAGGTTTTAGTGCATGTCAAAACACTTGTTAAAGGAGACTTTAAAAACCACAACAGGTGTACATGTACATGTGTTTGTGATTTCAGGGCATCTGAGGGCAGGACGGTCCAGGTGCCCTACAAAGGTGACGTGGAAAACACCATCAGGGACATCTTGGGTGGCTTGCGCTCCACCTGCACATATGTAGGAGCTGCCAAACTGAAAGAACTGAGCCGCAGGACGACCTTCATCAGAGTCACGCAGCAGTCTAGCCACATGTTCTCCTAGACACGCATCGCTGAAAACATGCAAACTCACAAATACAGAGTCACCTGTAAAGTAATACACACACATACTCTTAAAAACTCGAAAAGGTTCCAAAAGAGAGTTTTCATAGTGCATAGAAGAACAATTTTTGGCTCTTTTTTTTTTTTTCTTCAGAGTGTTAAGAACATTTTAAAGGTGCTGTATGTAAGCTTTGACTCTTCTAAAGTATAAAAATGGGGTGGGGGTTGGTGGCAAGGTGTCAGGGGTTAGATGTCTGAATAACACAGCTGAGAACAGGGTTATTAACTGTACTATGCACCGGGTTTCAGGAAGTCGGATAATAAACTAAAGTCAGCAACACGGTTGTGTTAGCGACTGTACCAAAAAGCTGAGGATTGTGTGTGTATGTTTGTGTAATTACAGGATTTTTCTGGGAGAAATTACAAAACAGGAGGGTCGTGGGAAATGGGTCTGAAATACGGGAGACTCCTGAGAAAAATGGGAGTGTTGGCAATTTGGCAACGCAACAGAAATTTAACTACAACCATTCAGAAGCACAGAATAGTGCACTCACTGAAATCCAACAAAATTGTAAGGTTTATAATCTAATGAATAAATATTAAACCTCTTTAAATGGTTAAATGTACATGCTGAATTACTGATATGTGTTGGCTTGTACTGAGTCACAGTTCTAAAACTCTATTTCAAACAGTTTAAAATATTTTTAAGGTGACGCAGTCGGTAGTGCTGTCGCATCACAGCAAGAAGGTTGCTAGTTTGAGCCTCGGCTGGCTCAGTTGGCGTTTCTGTGTAGAGTTTGCATGTTCTTCCCGCACTTGCGTGGGTTTCCTCCGGGTGCTCTGGTTTCCTCCACAAGTCCAAGGACATGTGGTACAGGTGAATTGGGTAGGCTAAATTGTCCATCGTGTATGAGTGTGTATGGATGTTTCCCAGAGATAGGTTGCAGCTAGAAGGGCATCCGCTGCGTAAAACATACGTTAGATAAGTTGGTGGTTCATTCCACTGTAGCAACCCCAGATTAATAAAGGGACTAAGCCAGAAAATGAATGAATAAATTAATATATTTTCAAGATCTGAGGTGAACTATCTGCTGCTGCTTTCAGTTGTCAGGCAATAAATGTCATGTAAAATGGCATTTAACCTCACATTATTAGCATTTAACACTGAATATAGCACATGAGGAGTACCTGGGGTGATCATTGTCAGTTTTCTTTTGTTCAGCTGCAAGAAATAGAAGCCATTTAATTTCTTCAGGTGTTGCTTAGGACAAAAACACTGTTAACATCAACCTTTAGACTCGACAGTCAAGCACACTCCTGTTGGTGTCATCAATCTGGCAACCTGTGCTTGTGTGCGTTTTGAGCCTGGTGTGCAATACTTAGTTCAACCACTGGGTGTCAAACTTACATACTGCATCTTTAATGAACGTTTTACGAACTGAATTTGTATTTTTTTTTTTTTTAAATCAAATTTTAAACGTTCAAACTGGACTTTGTTAATGTGAATTGTGTTGTGGATGGATGCATTTTATTTTGTAAATTTATTATTTCCGAGACTGATCTGACTTCTCTTTTGGAACCTTTATTTTTAAGAGCAGTGACACACCAAGCTGACGGTTACCCAATGGGCAACATCAGTGAGTGTTGATGGAAATTGGTGTCAGGGTCATCAATGAGAAACCAATACAGCAATCCGGGTAGACTGTCCCTTTAAATGAGCATGTATAAGAAAAAAATATACATAATCAAATATCCATTTGTCTTCCAATTTTGTTTACTTTAGCATCATACATAACATTGTAACACATCGAGGGAGACCCCTTAGATAACTCTTTTGCTCAGGAATCTTGCTGCATACCAATACATTTCTTTGGAAACCCAGAAAATGTTGCAGCATGGCTTAGTTTTGTTCAAGTTCTCTAATGGGTCTGCATGAGACACAATAAGGAAGCATCCTATAAGCCTCTCGACAGGACAATAGTGAGGCGAGATGATTCATTCTTTGTAATTATGCAACTCCCTCGAGTGAAAGAAATGCATGTTTGTGGAGAACTTACACACTAGCAGGGATTCTTCTCCGCCACATATAAGCTAAGTCCCGTGTGCCGTATTGTACGTTTGAGTTGATTTGAGCTGTGACTGGTGCATTGTGTGCTGTTGTGAAGTGTTTCTGCTGGCCTGCTTCCTTTGTGATTGTACGGTGGGTGTGGTGGGATGTCATATCAGACCAGAGGAATGTGAAATCTGCTGCACCTCTTTCTACAACATGCCTTGTGCAGTTTTGATGATGAGGTGGAAGTACTTTATTAAATATGTCGAATATTAAATATGGATGAATAAAAATCTGAATGAACAACGCATTACATATACCCTTCTGTCTTTGTGATCATATTATTTTGAGGTGGAAACTTTATTGATTTCATGTTAATCATGTAACCCCTTCCCCCCCTCCCCACTACACTGTGGTTTTGAGGCCCACTGCAACGTGACGTAGGAGTGTGGTTTTCTTCGTCCACCGAATAAATTGACAGGTGCCTTGTTTCTATAATAACATGTACACACGTCCACAGAACACAAGTTTAAAAGTTTTTTATTTTTTAAACAGCCTGTTTGTAATAAAGACAGTAAAATCACTCTTATTCTCAACTGCTATAATCACCACGGCCGCATAATGTCAGTAAAACCGTGTGTGTGTGTGTGTGTATACTGCAAACAGCATTCGTGTGGGACTTAAAGTTTCAGAATGGCTTGAATAAACTTGACCACAAATGCATGAAATAAACTTACTTGTTATTTTTGTCTAATGAGCTTCATCCATGTCTGTCTCTGTCAGCGTGAACCTTTTAAGTTTACTTGCTTCATTCTCACTTCAATTCACTTCACAACAGATGTGGATTCGTGTACTTGGGGGTGCTAAATTAGACACGTGAACATTTTAAGTGTACTCACTTCATTTGTGCGTCAAATTCACTTCATAACAACAACAGATTCGCATCATGGGCGAATAAACTAAAGTAAAATTTGTTTACTCGATTCATTCATGCGTCAAATTCTCTTTACAACAGATGTGGATTCGCGGCATGGGTGGGGTTAAAATAGATATGTGAACATTTTAAGATTACTCGCTTCTTGAACATTTTGAGTTTACTAGCTTCGTGAACATTTTGAGTTTACTCACTTCGTGAACATTTTGAGTTTACTCGCTTCGTGAACATTTTGAGTTTACTCGCTTCAAGGTAAAGTAAAATTTGCGTTTATTAGCTTCATTCGCACGTCAAATTCTCTTCACAACAGATGCAGATTCGGGGGGGGCTTAAATAGACGCATGAACATTATGAGTTTACTCGCTTCATTCGTGCATAAAATTCACTTCATAACAGACACGGATTCGCATCATGGGCGGGGCTAAAATAGACGCGTGAACATTTTGAGCTTATTTGCTTCATTCGTGCATCCAATTCACTTCACAACAGATGCGGATTCATTTCATGGGTGGGGCTAAAATAGACGCATGAACATTTTGAGTTAACTCGCTTCATTCGTCAAGTTTAATCCCAGTTGCTTTGCGTAAGTTCGTCTTGTTGACATGATCATGCACGTTACTACAGAGGCATGTTAAAATGCGTCTGTCAAACAATTCGGTGGGCGGGGAAAACACACTGTCACATTGTAGTCGGCCTCAAAATGAGAGGGATTTTCGGAGGGATTGCAGTAATCAATGAATCAAACCACAAAAAAATTATTTTGCCGTTTGTTCAAACTACTTATTTAAAATGAGTTGAAACACAACTCTTACCTTAATTGTTTTATGTTCAATCTACTTAAATTTGTAAAAACAACTTTATGTTCACCCAACACAAATCAATTGTGTGGAACCCAGCATTTCTTACAGTGAATGAAGTATTCCAGAGTGACACAAAGTTTATTCCAAGTGTTCCATGCATGAGTGAGAATTCATAATGTAGATATTTCTGTAATTTTTTTTTAGAATACCATATTGTAGGATCGACTAAATGGCAACTTAAAAAACTGAATCACGAGCTGAATCATTCAGCGCTCATTGTGCCGTTTCTCACAGTCAAGTGTGGGTTTGTGGTGTCTGATAGGATCTCAATATCTTCCATCTCCGCTTTTTCAAATGAAGGCTCCAGCTTGAAAAAGAGAAGCGAATACTCAAGGCCTCCACCTCCGCCAACACCCACACTCCATTGACTAGGTGAGCCGAGTCAAAGAAGCCTGTGGAATACCTCTGTGTGCATTTGTTTGAGACAATTAATTCCCGTTTGTCTGTGCGATGATTATAATAAGCCCAATCTGTCTGACAAAAGCAAAGCACACACAAAAAAAAAAGGGTGCAGTTTGCAATTGGCACTGTAATTTTTATTAGTACGTGTATACTGCAACAATAAACTTGTACTGGTATACAGACAATTTCTTTTGAAACAAATTTGTTCACAACCTGAATCAAATATTGTTTTGTTGTTCAGAATAATGAAATAAGTTCTAACTAGAAAACCGGCAAGCACCATCAAAGAAAGGGACCAAAAAATCCAAGAAACAACGTGAGTGTATCCTACAAATAGACACACCACAATTAGAAAATAGATTTTCAATTCAAATATTTTTTTATATTAGTTTTCTTTTTTAAAAAAGCTAGTGCAAGTACAATATTTTACACAACTTACAGAGAGTATGCACGCATATGGAAATAAAATGAACCAAAAAAAAAAAGAACAAAACAAAAATTGCCTTTCAGAATTATTTCCTACCCAAAGGTGTTTTTTTATCTATTTTCCTTTATTAAATAAGGTGCAAAACACTACATCCTCTCCCAACAACCATCGCTTGCTACTGGCCAGAATTCGTGGATGCGATTCCCAGAAAATAAAACCTCCGGATCAGATGTGACATTCATTTTTTCTTTTTAACAGTCTCGCTCAACATATCTGCGTGAACATAGGTCCAACAATCCTGAAACTATGAAAAAAACAACCCATCTGAGTGTTTTAAACAATAGGTAAAGCTCCAATCCAAAGGTTTTATAATCGTGGAGGTTTCTGCCCAATGGCAAGTGAAAAAAGAAACTAAAAAACAGCTTCCATTTCCCTTCCAAATGGAAGACTACAAATCTCTTTATGACAAGACCCGCAACACCTCTAGCCCGTGGTATTACTGCTTCATCCGAACCCCACTCCTTCCTGAGGAATGACCGATGGCTTCCTGTGTACACAATCTCGAAAGGGAAAACAACAGAAGATAAAATAAAAAGAACTAGAGGTGGCTGGACATGCGTGCACATTTAATGACAACCAAACGCCATTTCACCTGACAAGAAGTACATAGTGTTATTTCACCTCCAGCTAATAGGTTTGTGTATCTGGCCTCAGCTTTTAAAAACCACGGAGGTTTATTCATCAGAATCTAGACACTGACATGTTAAAATTAGGCCTATAAAGATTTTACAGAGTACAGAGTTTTTTTTTTTACAAGCATTCATTGGCAAATTACAAAAATGAGCTGTTGTTTTTTTTTTTTCTTCGAAGATATGTTGTAGAAATTCTGAAGGATAAATACACACGAGGCTGTTGATTGCTCTGCGTGAAGGTGACATCGGGTTTGTGAGAACAGCATCTGTACATGGGGCCTGTGATGGTCAGTACATCCCCCTGGTGTTCAGTTCTCCGTGGATGACCAGGGTTGAGCGTCAAGTTTGACCAGAACGACAAGTCTCTTTTCTTGCGCAGGATGTACCACTCTCTCTGTGAGGAATAGTGTTTGTCAGATCAAATCAACGAGAGAGGAGTGTGCACTGTTTTCACTATCCAGCACTGATGTATAGCTGAACGCTCGTATATTAATTAACAATAAGACTAATTACAATACCCATATCAAGCAGCCCATAGAGAGCGAAAGGAAACCATAACGTGGGCTTGTAGAAGATTCTCAGCCTGAGGTTATTAATCCAGCGGTTTGGACAAGAATTGACAAAAAATGTCAAACAACAGTCAAGTTGAACAAAGAAATCCTGACCGATTTTTTCTTTCTTTCTTTCTTTGTACAATTAATGTTAAAGAAAAGCAAACTCAGTTTGTTTTCAATGAGAGCCACAATAAAATAAAAGAAAAACGTTTGATTTATTTTCTTTCAAACTCCCAATCCAACATTCGTCTCTTTTTTTTTTCGTCATCTGTGCCAGAAAAATGAAAATTAAAACAAGGAAATTGTCTCCTCTTTTGAGCGGTCACAAAGGCGCTCTTCATTAAACATTCATTAAACATCTCTCTTCGTCTCCAACCATGATAAAAGAGTGCTACAGAGGAGACCCAAGCAAAAGTACAACGTCCAAAGTACATGAAGCAAGGTCAAATATCGAATAAAAACAAAGAAAACAGAATGATGGTGCACACATCAGTACAACAACAACAACAACAAAAAAAAAAAAGAGTCATCTCAGGTTCATAGAGGACCATATTTTCAACTCTGTCCACGTCGTCTCGACCTGTTGGACCCAGGAACGGGCCGAGACGGAGTGATTTGGAGGGGAGAAACCATGATGACACCAATCTCTCTCTCACCCTTATCTTACTCAGGATTAGAAAGTGCTGAAACAGTATTATCAAGTCTATCTATTCTATAAATGACAAAAAAAATGTGCATTTTGTTTTTCGTTTGTTTCTATAAAAGTGGTCCCCACTTTGATGAGGTCGATGAATCGTTTCTCAGTCTTTCATTTCTGTTTTTTTTTCCAGTATCTTGCATGTGTGAGGATCTGGGCTCGTGACGTCAGAGGAGACAACAGACAGATTGTGATGCAGACGGACAAACCGAAAACACAGAGACAGACAGAGTGTGTTAAGAAGGCCTCATATGGTGTAGAGACATTGTGGGAAACCAAAGCACAGGGCCAATGAAATGACTGCTTCTGGTTACAGCAGTTTAACACACACAAGAATATATATTCATCTCTTTACATGTACACAAACCTTTCAAAGGTCACACTACCTCCTCAACACACACATTCACACCTATTTCCCATCCCTGAGTAAGCCCAAGGAAAGATTTTTGACCTTTAACAGAAAAGCAAATGATGTCGTCATAACGTCAGAGACAGCAAACTCACCCCTCTGCCAAAGAAACAATAACGCAGGATTGTGCAAAACAATGAGAGATCAGGGGGGCTCACTATAAAGTGAAAAACACAATTTACTTGCATGGAGCAAAGTAAAATCTTAAACCCACAAGCTACAGATGGTTTAACGCTTACTAGCATACAAGTCAAAGGACTGCAAACCACAAAAACAGTGCTACATACAGATGGCACAAACTGTTACACGTGTAACAGAAACAGAAGAGTTGTGAGGAGTTGTGTATCTTATGACAAAAAAAAAAAAAAAAAATAGCGTCTGCTACTAATAATGTTCTGTTATTTTGTGTCTCATCTCTCGACACTGGAGGTCACAAGAGACGATCGTTATCAGTACAATAAACCTCCGGCTGTACCATGTGCATCTTTTATTCTCTTTGTGATGACCATCAAATGCGACGGCGCACAGCATCTGTGATGTTTCATTCATTCAGGTCATCAACGTCAAGCGTATTTAGTTCATTCGCAGCTGGATTTATTTATCGCCTATAACAGTAGGCGATACGGTTGCTCGGATGTTGATAATGCAAACTCATTGCATAACTGGGTTGAACGAGTACACTTGTTTACCTCCTGGTTCACAACAAGTGACACTTGTCAACATGAATCAAAAATCATACTCGCTTAAAGAAACACTCTTATAACAAAAGGCTAATTTTTGAACTCTCCTTCAGTTAAACAGCTGAGTTTTACCATTTTTCAATCCGTTCAGCTAATCTTTGGGTTAGGTGAGGGCACATTTAGCTTAGATTGTTGAATCAGATTGAGTTTTGATTTCCCTGTTTAACACTGGACTCTTTTGTAGTTACACTATGTGTAAAACTGACAGAAAATGAAAAGTTGCTATTTTACAGGCAAATATGGCTTGCTACTATTAGGTGTAATGGATCACAACCCACGGTTCGGAACACATGTGGCTCACGAACTAATACACTTTTCAACTGGTAGATTAATCCTAAATTTGTAATGGTCAGAGAGAGATTGCCTCTTGTGTTATTTAAATCACATGTATCAAAGCATTTAGGCTTCCCTATAAAATATAATGATGACGGAAAAAGTTGTGGTAGGTTATTCTGGATGTGGTGGGTTTCTTAGGTTATGAAAGGTGTTTTCTGTCACTATTTGTTTAGCCTGCATTAATCCATTCAGTGTAATTCAGCTACTCAATTAATCATCAAAAGATCGGGATCTCAACACCCACGCAACCTAAATTATAAATGGTGATTTGCATATGTTTATTAATCCTTCGAATCGCTGCATTCAAATCTGAAAACGCAAAAATCAAGAATGAGATTGTGTCTTTAGTTTTTTGAGTTAGTTATGAAGTCAAACAGTCAAATTACACAGAAGTACTGGGATAACAGTTCACAGTTTAGATAAAGCAATCAATTTTTATGGTAAAGATTAAAATCACCATCGTATGCATTTAATGACTCTCAAAAATGAAAGTTGTAGGCAGCAACTACATTATGTAACCAATAGGTGGTGACAACCAGCCGTTAAAAATAGGCCACTGAATAATTCTTCAAAAATAATACATCTAGCAATCAAAAGTAAAGTTTTATTAGTGAATAACCAAATTTTGGTTTTAAACCGAATTTTTCACAGTAATGAATATTTGACAGTTTATTTTTGTTGAGCTGATTATTTCTTCATAACATTATTATTTTATTTTTTTAATATAAAATTACAGGTTCTAAGATCTGTTTGTTAAAACCAAAAGTGTCTTGCAGTACTGTTTTTGTAATAAATGCAAAGCAAATTACATTTGTCTCCTCTTCCATTTGGCTGATCCGAAAAATGGTCCAATCCGTGACTAAAAAACCATAACGTGACCCAAACCGTGAGATTTTTGATCCATTACACCACTAGCTACTATACTCTCATTCCGGCATAATAATCAAGGAACTTTGCTGCAGCAGGTGTAATGACCAAACTCGCAAAAATGCTAATGGTTGAATCCAAAACAACGATTTATGCTAAGCTAAGCTAAAAGTGCTGCCAAACCCGGAGATTGGCTGAACAGAAAAAAAAAAAATCATCTTTCTAGGTCTTATTGTAAGAGATAAATTGCTGCGCTTTTAATAATATAGGCATCAATGGTTCCATGAAGAACCTTCAATGTTTTGTATCACACAGAAGGTTCTTTACAGTTAAAAAGGTATTTTAGGAAATCTTTTAAAAATTCTTTATGAAAGGAATTAGACCAGGGGTGTCAAACTTAGTTCCTTGAGGACTGCAGCTCCGCACATTTTAGTTCCAATCCTGCTTTAACACATTCTAGGTTTCAAACAAGCCTGAAAGACTCAATTAGTTTGATTAGGTGTGTTTAATTGGGGTTAAAGCTAAACTGTGCAGAGTTGCCACCCTCCAGGAACTGAGTTTGACACTTGTGTCTTAGAAACCCTTCAACTTAGAGTGTCTATGAGAAAACCAAAATATTTTTCTGTGGCGTCAAGATTGGAGCCTTTATTTTTAAAAAATACATGGTCCTCCAGACAAAACAAATTTACTTTCCCAATGACATGACGTCATATTTTAATTATTTTAGTAAACTCGCTTTCGATTTACCATGAAAAACCTTCTGTTCCTTATTGCAAACCCTGAAACATACCACACTGTGGGGGTAAAATGGGTTCAACTATCAATTCATGTTGACGATAACAGAGCGAGTACAAGTGAATGAATTAGAATTCTCCCCTGAAACCCCGAAACCTAAATTTGACATGAAACTCGGTCAAAAATACTGTCAAGGTTATATGGCTATGAATGTGAAAGACAGCTAAAAAGAGAGAAACTGTAGGAACTGTAGGTGGTTGTGCCTTGTGAGAAAGCGGTCAAACGTACGTGCCAGGCAACAGAAGGTAGCTAACGGTTGCGGTTGGGTAAACATACTCTGAGAGAGGCGTACTGGTTCTGTATGGGCACCTGAAGAGCATCTAGAGGTCACTATAGATTACGGGTTAAGACGGCTAGGAGGGGACAGACTCTGTCACTGCATATTAATTTACATTTCTCCCTGAAGTTACTGAGGGCCGGCTGTGCAAACTGCAAATCAACCTAAAGAGGATAAAAAAACAGCTTGCTGAGGTCGAACAGAAGGTCTGGTGTTGATGTCTGTGTGTGTGTGTGTTTTTTTTTGTATTTTTGGTTCAGCACTAGAGACTAAGGGTTATTGCTACGTGCCGTTGTTCGGAATGCTTCTCATGCGTACGTGGAACCACACTGTGCAACCAGAAGGAGGCAGACTGTTAAATGATTGAAGCAATGAGCGACATTGAAAACACTGATCATTACATGAAGAGAAGGACAAAGGGAAAAGATTGGAAAAACCAGACAAAAATGCGAGACCGCCATCGACAGTTCTGTTCTTGGGGTGGTTCAACGGACAAACAATATTTCTAGCGTTTGGCCCAAAATAAACGTCGAACACAATGAAAATATCAAGTTTGATTGGTTGAAGTGGATACATTCACACATATAATCCAAGTAAAACTCACACACACAGGTCAAAAGACAGAAGTGGAGACATTTCCAATGGAAAAAAAGGGAAAAAAATGCATGGTTGTGGTGTTGATCTGAGAAACCCTGTTTTATTATAAAAAATAAAGCATTTTCAAATTGTATATGGGGTGCACTCACTCACCCACCCTCCACCACTCATTAAATCCATTCATTCATCTTTTTATTCTCTACTACAACCCATCTTCCTGCCAGATTTTCACCTACCCAAGTTAACTTGAGCGTGGCCACTCGAACGACTTGACAAGTATGCAGACTACAGGCTATGAGCGAACTCTTCAACACAGCACCGTGCAAAAATCCTGCTGATTCAAACCCTCCAGAAAAGGAGCTTCCTGGTTTTCCTAATGAAAATGAACCTAACAGACCCGCGAACTAAACAAACTTGCCAAGAAACTGCTACATTTCAGTAAAAATCTGGTTTTCGGCCCTGTCTGTGCTGGCAGAAAACAAAATAAATCATGTTACTATCTCTCCAGATGTGCAAATTGCAATATTCTTTTAAGTAGAACTTAAATATCTATTTATAATATGTGTGGTATGTACACACACATGCACGCACCCAAACACACACGCACTCACACAAAACTGAAATGACTACATGATTGCTTTCACATACGTTCGATGAGTCAGTGTCTTGGGGGACGGGACTAAAAACGTGCTCATGTAGTCTTGCGCTCTCATACAGTAAGATAGATATAGCATATGCAGTTCTATACACGTTAATGTACAAAAAATACATGACATGTCTATTTCAACATGACTGAAAATCACCGTAACCGTGTGTACATGTGCATGTGTGCGGCTGCACACAAACTCGCATGCGGGCACGATCACACACATTGCTAACAAACAAGTATATGACACTCTTCGATCCTCCAAAGATTACCGTAGCCAGAGTTTCTCACTTACACTTTGTCTCTCGTATCTCTCGTAAATATATAAACAGTCTCTGTACGTATTTCCATTCCATCCTTATTCGCATTCATACTTTCATTCGACTCGCTTTGAATGACTTAAATGGCAGTTGTTTCGTCATCTTTACTCAACTTGCTTGAGATGGCTTAGCCAATCTTTAAAAAAGTGCTTCCTTTAAAGCAATCCTCATGAGGACAAAATCTCTCTTTCTTTGATCACCTTTTACATTCATTCCTTCACTGTGACCCTATCGTCTTTCCAGAGTCACTCAACATCCAATTGATGATACAGCATACAGTACTGTGTTTACATTGAAAAAAATCAACAGAAAATAGTTGTAGCATTAATAATAACAATAATAAATCATTATTTCATTCGGTTGATTGAAACTACTATCAGTGACAGGCGTATTAGTTAAGTGCTTCAGCACTCACACCTCATCCTTCGCAGCCAACTTTCCAACTCTTTCTTTCAGAATAATCAACGTTCTCTTCTTTAAACGAAATCAAAACAGCCGAGACTGCACTAAAACAAAAGACTGGTCGATTTCCTCACCCATTGTGTTTGTATGCATCAAGATACATCCATGCATATATATTCATAGACAAGAACCCATTCTGTGTCTACATACAAAAAAATGACCCCTGATTGCAAGGTTGACACATTCATCACAAAAAAAGGGAGGGAAACATAAGAAAAATCTACCCATCAGGTATGATAGGAGGGTTTGAAAAGTAAGACATGCAAAACTACAAAAATAGTCAAATAAAAGGTTAGACAGTTGGATATATAAAAATAGATTCGTCCATCTTCCCTGTTTAAAGTGATAGTTTCGTCTTTTCTGAGGAGCAAACTGGCACCGCTCAATGACATCATCTCTCTTGGCCTGTACCATAGTATTTGGAAACTTCTTTTTGCACTTCAATAAACGTTAACAGAATCTTTGCTAGTCTAACTGTGCTGACCATACTGCTCTATATTGTTAGGATCGATTTGGATAGTCTCTTGTAGTCACAGTTAAACAAGATGGCTGACATCATGTAAACTCCTGCAACCAGTGGAGGAGTGATTTCCGTTCTGCCACCACATTCACACCACTTGTTCATCTTCCCTTACTAACATTTTTAGGTTCAGCAAGCGAATGTTTTAATTGCCACTAAGTGTCGTTTGTAAGCCAAAAGAATTTTGTAGGTGAGAGACTAGAGAGACGTCTTGTCAGCTGTGAGTAATTTTATATGCCGGAGCCTTCAGGATAACATGCCGTCTCACAACCTTCTCACCTTGCTCTACATCCACCTTGAATTTGACCAATCAATTGAATTGCACCAATTGCCTGTGTAAAATTGAATTCCTCAATTACAATGTTAGATGTGATAACATAGATACTGAGTAAATTTTGCCTTTAGGAAAAGAAATCTGGACAACAGAACAATTAAAAACATTCTGAGGGCAAATTTTGCAATTTTAAAAGCAGACAGTCCGACGCATGTTCACTTTCCAATATTTGATCTGCCTTCGATACTGATTTTAACCTCCTGAGGGATGAAAGAAGGCTTAGGGAACGTTAAAGGGGGCTCTCCTTCTGGATTTTCTACTTTACGACCCTCAGGGGCAGACCACCTTCTTTTTCGACCTGTGGGTTTACTGCTGGTCTCTGATTCTGTGAGTGTTGGAGCTTTGCAGTTGTCCCTTTCACCAAACCTCAGTTCTCCGTTTTCTCTATTGCCTTGACCGCCTCTACTTCCTTGATCTGCACACTGCCCGAGTCCATTTTCCTGTTCTGTGTGCCGAACACCCCCTCGTGCGCCACTTGAGAGTGCTTTTGGTGATTTAAGAGGTGGACCGAGTGCAGGTGCATCCAAGACTTGCCCCTGGCTCTTCTTGATGGAACCGTTCCTCAGGTTCTTCAGGGTGAGGGAGATGCAGACGTCACCCACTGAAAGCTTGGTGCATGGCAGCTCGAGCAGCTGAGTAGTCCGATCCGGACAACAAGATGACCAGCCCTGGCCGAACACAAAGAAAGGATACTCTACTAGTACCTCCACACTGACCTGCAAAAGAAAAAGGGAGTCAAAAAGAGAGGACAATGACTTCCGAAAGTAGAAGTCGTGCACAAATGCCTGATGATATGAATGAATGTCTTTGCTAAAAAGCATCTGTTAATCAGTGCCTCTCGAAATGACAGACTTTAGAACTGCTTTCGAGTGGGTGGCCCCATCTCAACTCCCAGACAAATGAAGCAGATTTTTCATACAGCCCACTCACAGTACAACAGAAGGAAGCAGAAATAAGGAATGACTCAATTCTGCCAGTGAATCCCACACAAACTAAACAAAGATGCCATGGGGACAGCCAGGGGAGGGATTATGGAACAGGGAGATGATTTCAGCTGCCAATTTGCCCCACATCTACTTACACTGATTGAGTGCAGGTGGAGTTCATATAAGGGGACATTCACACTCTCACAGCATATAAAAATATAAACTTAATGACTACCATATGCTTATTCAAAGCGAGATGATGAAGTTGCACGGAAGATGTAAAGTAAAAAAAAAAAGATCCCTGGGCAATTGCAAATGCTGTAAAGATTTTTAACTGACAATTGTTAAACATGAAATTAAATTACCCATCTTTGGAATCCATCTGCATATTATGAAACCGTCATAATATTTGGCCAATTTGCCAAGATATTTCAACTGTAATCACACCTCATAAAATGGCATGATTCAAATAACTGCAATTTGGATTCTAATGTAAATGATATACTTCAAATATGCACTGTATATAATTAAAGGTGCAGTAGGTGATCTGCCAAAACGATAACCCCTTAGCATATTATATTGGGACGGCGGGGAGGGACTGTGATTCAAAGCTACACCCCCTGAAATCGCGAGCGCGCGCACCGCGTTACAACAGCAGACAGACAACCCACTAGTTCATGTAATTCGCCAGTTAGTCAGTGCCAGTGCTGTGCGGGAATTACATTTATTACTTAGCCACACTTACATGCTATTTCAGACAGATTATTCAGAGTAGCATGGTAAACAGTATAGGAAGGCTGTCATTGTTCAAAAATGACCCAATGTGAATATAAAAGCAACTTCAGCTCAATAAAGTAGGCTAGGCAAAATAGCGCTATTTACTGATGTTTTCTTGTTAAACTAAACATAAATCTACATCAGTGGTCACCAAACTTGTTCCTGGAGGGCCGGTGTCCTGCAGATTTTTGTTCCAATCCTAATCAAACACACCTGAACAAGCTAATCAAGGTCTTACTTGGTATACTTGAAACATCCAGGCTGGTGCGTTGAGGCAAGTTGGAGCAAAACCCTGCAGGGACACCGGCCCTCCAGGACCGAGATTGGTGACCCCTGATCTACATCATCGATGCTGTAAAAGGACCTTATGAAACTGAAAATAATCACATCAATCTTTCACCGGGAGATTTCAGGGTCTGAACAACACGTCTGTGCATATAAGTCATTCATAGCAGAACACAATCTAACATAAGCTTAGCCTGACTAAAATAGTTTTAAAACAGAACATTACATGTCTAACAGTAATACTTCAGCCATGATGTCGTCCTTCCACCAGCCTGCTAAAGTAACTCCAATATTGATTCAGGTTTTTAAAAGTTTCAATTAAGCATTTGATTTCTACCGGTCCGTCTCGTGACCGCGCGGCCGCTTATGCAGACGGGCACGTCCTAATGGCGGATCTGCGTGAACAGATGCGCAGAAGTCCGAATCTACATTTGCTGACAGACAGTCTGACCTGCTTATCGGAATTATGGGAGATGTCGGTCTGACTCTATTTAATTGGATGAACATTTTTTAGTTTTATGCCTTAACCAGAATATAAAAATACATATAAACACATTTAGATTATTTACTGTAATCATTACTATTGGACTGTAAAGAGACTTTCAACCAGTACAACAAAAAGTGTTTCTGAAGACAATCACCTACTGCACCTTTAATAACAAACAGTTATGGAATGTTCATATAAACATTAAAAAAACTCGTTAAAAATGCTAATTTCAGAGATGGCAAGAAACAAACGGAAGTTATGGTTCATAAAGATTGGCAATATATAATATATGGAGGACAATATAATTGCTGTACACACACCTAAAACTTAGGCAAAGGTCAACTCCATTAGATTTTTTTTTTAATAATAAACCCTTTACTACCACGTGCAGACATGGTACACAGTGTTTGATTAATATCACATAGTCATCAATCTCAAGTTTATTTCCCCGCTTATCTTTGTGCATAAGAAAAACAGATACTCAGATGTGTCTACAAGCAGCAATGTTAAATAGAAAACTTATGAACCCACCTGTGAGCGTTGCGCTCCTACAGCAAACTGTATTATAGCAAAGTTAGCTGTATGACTGCTGTCGATGCGCTCTACAGTGCTGGAATCAATCTTCAGCTCGTTGCTAATCTCAGCACTCTGAATGAAATCCTCTGTTTTCAGGTCTTCCACCCGCTTCAGTTCCCCATCTGCCAATTGGATGATGGAGCCCTTGGTGAAGTAGGGTGGCATTGAAGGAGCTGAGGGTGGGGGTGGAGTTGTCAGCAGGCCAGCAGGTGCTGGAACCACAGGCAAATGCAACTGGGCTTGAACCATAGCTGTGGCAGGGTGGGGGTATGGAGCCGGAGATTCAAAAGTTTCCACTTTGGGGGCTGTTGAGGTGACGAAAGCATGGGGCAGTGCAGCAGTTGATGTAGCGGTAGCTTCAGTTCCACTTACTGGGATGATGACCGGCTGAGTTCCAGGGATGACCAAGTGCTGGGGTAAGGTGGTGTGGTAGCTGAGAGGCTGCTGGTGCCCTGTGCCGGCAAAGTAACCAATGATAGGCTGCTGGGTGGAGTAGAAATTAGTGGAGGGGAGGCTTAGAGAGAGTGACTCTGTGCTGTTAAGTGTGGTCTGAATGACTGCATGAGGAGACTGCGCTGGAACTGCTCCCTTAAGATTGTCCACAGGTGGAGGGGGAAGAGCAAATGAAAGGGAGGAAGATAAGGAGGAACTGCGGGAGACAGGTTTGCCAGCACAAATCCCTCCTTTTTCATGGTGGGATGTCGAGGGAGGCAGCTTGTCTGATGCACCTCCAGAATCAGCACTAGTGGAGCTATGATTATTAGGTACCAGCACCAATGAGGTCCTCATGGCTGTGCTGTCCTGCGTGTACTCGGCAGGTAGCACAACATGTCGAGCTTCAAAGTGACGTGGGCTCTGCTGCTGGTGGATCTGGTGCTGCTGGGCAGAGGAACCCCCTTTGGCAGTGCTGCCCTGCTTCCCTGCACTGGACTCAGAAGATGGACCAAAACGTCTGTCCTTCTCCAGCTCTCCATTCAGCAACTCCCTGGTCCTCATCTCCTCCCTCTTGGGTAAAAGACTTTCTGTGTATGGGACTAAGACCTGTGAAGGGCCACTAAGGGGAAGTGTGTGGTGAGGATGTAAATGTAGGGGCAAGTGTGTATGCGGTGACGAAACAGTTCGAGGGGATATGCTTAGTGGAGAACCAGCAATTTGAACATATTGAGTGGAGTGAGGTGAAGAGGTGTTGTCAGTTGTGACCAGGCCTTGAGGACGGCCCAATTGGTGGTGCTGATCAATTTTGGATGCTGGAGAACTGGAGGAGCTGGCATAAATCTCACGTTGTGTGGTAGTGGTGGCAGCTAAAGGGGGAGCTAGTGGAGAGATGTAGCCAGCGTATGGTGCAGAGTAAGGAGGGTTGATGAAGTGTATATTGTGAGGGAGGGGTGTGTACTGGATTGCGCTAGGAGAATGGGAGAGAGGTGATGTGTACACTGCAGGTATGGTGGTCACTGCAGATAGAGCTCTGGTTGAGTGTGTGGACGAGGAAGGTGTGCTCTCAGCCGTGGCTGACAATGGTTTATATTGAGGCCCATCTGATTCTGCAGACGTGCTGGTGTGCAGCCGGCCTTTGTCATGCCCACTGGCCAGACTGGCAAGCCAAGCCAGGTTCCCTCCACGCTGGCTCTCATTGGCAGGCGCCATCACCATGGGCTTCTCCTCTGAGGGCAGAGTGCTTGCTGGGATTTCACGCTTCTTTGGGGGCAGGCATTCATTGCTCCGCTCCTGGTTTGACTTCATGGTGTCTGAAAATCTTGAACCACTCTTTCCGGATTTTTCTTTCCCCTTTTTTGGCTCTTTTCCTCTCCCTCCTGGTCTCCGTTTGTCTTGCTAACAGAGTGTGCCCTCCTACTGATTGGCTTGGAGCGAGTATGGGAATGGGGTAGAGAGGAGAGTGGTGGTGAGAGGGGATGTGTCCTGTGCCTATGGTCGGATTGACACAGATTTCAGTCTTAAGCAATTGAAGTCACACCTGCTGCGGGAGAGCGGTCCATGCAATTCATGTGGAATCATTTCCTTCCGAGAGAGAGTCTCCAGGACTGCAGGAAGAACCTGAAATATAATAAAGAAACATAATCAGGTTTAATGCACAAACATAATTTCAGCAGCTTTTAGATGATAAAGCCATGTAAACTGAAGAAAATGAGAAACCAAAAAATGAAGGCTGTAAATATTTTGTGCATCAGGATTTATTTCTATGCCACAGTGGTGCTGAATGGACAAATAGCTTGCAGTCGTTTACAGAGGACTATCTTAACAGCAGCTCAACAAATATTTATTGTAAAATAACATGCCTCAACAAACTGATAAATGCATAAGTATATTAGGAAAGTTAGAACTGTCTCTCTATATTGGATGTTAAGTTAAAAATTGTCCATCAAATAAGAAAGCTAGCACAGTTTCTTTTTCCTCTTCCTCCTACTCTAGATTGTATGGGGAGACACGTGACAAAACAATGATGCTGTGCAGTGTTACGGCTTGTTTGACATTCCTCCCTGAGCTCTATTGATTGGACCCATTCAGCTGCGTCTGTTGTCCAGCACTAGTGGGAGGATGGTTTTGCATGATAAACAGGCCCAGATGATTTAACAAGTGTCGCAGTGCTATAAAAGAGGAGGCAGATACCGATGTAAGCGAAACCCTCCCTTTAATTTGGACACTACTAAAAATAGCATAAAGTACCACCAAACAGTACTACCTAATTTTTTGGACATGTACCATGGTACTGAGACTTATGCAAGTATCTTTGTATTACTATATGATGCCAAGACTGTACTACAACTGTTTGGACATGTTAAAACAATGCTTCTTTAGACATGGTACTATTATAATATTCTTTGAAGTAGCGTATGTACCACAAGGAAATAATATATATATACTAACACTAAAAGGAAATACTAATACATAGTAGAGGTTGTGTTTAGGTTCACAAAGGTAATACCATCTCTTAAAGTAGACACAGCAGTCCTTAGCTGAATACAAACAGCAGGAGAATGTCCTCTGTGTTTGCTCTTAAGTCAAAGTAGAGTAGAATGGTTACACAACGACTGAACATCAGTGATTGACGGCTATTGATGCTGAGCAGGGTGTTTATTCTCAGCACTCTCTCAATCAGTGTTTCCTGCTTCTTTTTCCACTTTTCACCCCTACTATCTTATTCCTTCCCTTTGGCTCATATATCTTTTCATCTCTCTATGCACCAACCCCCAACCTCTCTTCTAAGTATTTTCCTTTTGCCATAATTTGCATCAGACAAGGGCAATCAAGCATGTTAATAACCCAATTATCATAATCATTTTAATTAATGATTTAAGTAATCGTGCATGGTTGATGACAATATTACACAGATGGCTTTAGAACTTACTATAAAGGCATTTCGAGAGGTTTTAAGCTTGAATGCTTGCGGTGATGTATGCTTCCCATGAATCAAAGCGCACTCTCTACATCAGAATATGCTTATTTCTGAGCTACATGTACTGAAATATGCAAAAAGCATACATTTAAACGAGTATGAATGAAAACCTAGAGAACAGGAGAAGGACACAAGAGAAGTCAGTAGCATCTCTGTATGGGTATGACTGAATATTGAGTGAATAAAGCATTTATATAGTGCAGGGGTCACTAAACCAGCACTACCTTCTTGCAGATTTCAGTTGCAACCATGATCTAACAAACCTATCTGCTTCAGGTCATAATTAATTGGTTCAGGTGTGTTTGATCCAGGGTTGAAGCTAAAATCTGTAGAAAGGTAGCTCTCCAGGAACAGGGTTGGTAACCCCTGATATAGTGTTTTATATAGTGTGACCCAAAGCCCTTTACAGAGCGCTCAGGGGATCTCTTCTCAACCAAAACCTTGATGACCAATGGCAGCAATGGCAACAATGCAGTCACCACACACCAGCTATAGAGAGAAGGTGATAGAGATGAAGGGAATTTTGTCCAGGATTACTCTTTTACAAGAAGTGGCAATAGATTTTGGGATCCTTATGGAGCATTAGGATCCACATTGACAACAGAGTAAACACCCTTTTGCTGGCCTCAATAAACTATAGTTCAAATGAAATCAAATAATTTCAAACAAAATCCGGTCGCAGTAAAGTTGAGTTTATTTTAGCAGTTTAAAACAGCTCACCAAAACAAACATTTGGGGGAGTTCATTTTGCCTCCTGAACACCCTTTGAGCTACCATTGGTCCAAGGCGTTTCCACATTCGGTGGGTGTGTTCTAGAACCACACCTTATTTGGCATGTGACTTCTTTCCTCGATATGTTTCTCATTCTTCAGGGGTCAGACAGGAGGACACAGTACAAAATAACAACACTAGCCTGTACCACCTGCACGACCACTCAGATAGATTTCAATTACTTGGAGGGGGTCATATTAAGTGATATGCCACTCTCATCATGTCAAGTCTTTTGTTTGAGTTTGTGCAAGCACAACTTGATGTCTGTCTGCGGCAAATACAAAACAAATTACAGATGTCACGGTGGTGCTATCTGTAAAGAAGGCTGTTGGCCAGACGTTTATAAAACTGTTCTCTCACAGTCACCATCATTGTGTTTAGGGGTACATGCGAGCAGGTTGACATCTTTAATAATCTTTTATAATGCATTATTTTTGACAGTAAGTACTGTAATGCATTACTTTTTAAATATAGTAACTCCGTTATCATTACAATATGATGCGTTTGTTGGTTACTTGGTAAGTCAATTAATTTTGGCTGCAGTCTAGCCCATATCTGCCTGTTTACAGTGGAGATGCACTGTGGGATTGGTGGATGACAACCAACCACCGTAAAGAAGACGAGTCGTGTATGAGGCACCAGACTGGACAAAAGTCAAGTGCGCACGAGAGAGATCGAGTAGACTATTAGCGTTACTATTATTAATTACTATTACCAATACTACTATGTTTGTAAATAAGGACACATTTGTTATCTGTATAACAAAGTTTTCTAGTTTAGTAGACAGAGTGACATATTTCTGATACATTTTAGAACATGCTATTTAAAATGTATACTGTAGTGTTGTATTGTTCAGAAAAAAATGCAGTGATTTTAAAAATTGTTTTACATATTTTAATCGCTGTTATACAACAGCAGATTTTGCTTTGGATATACACAGATTACGTTGTTGACATACCACGTTTGATTGCTCATTGATTCATTTTTGAGAAGCTGTCATTTTTTTGTTTTGTTTAAAATGCATCAAATCTATGGTTGTCATTAACAGCAGTTTTTTTGGTGCTGAGTTTCACCAAATTGATTCTGAATGATAATTCAGATTACTTTCATTTATTTATTTCATAAAGATTTTGTGTTTGTTGTATATTTTTGCTAGTTTTTATACTCAAGCTGTGAAGGAACATGCTTATGGGTTAAGTACAACAACTTCTGCTTTTTTGTTTCTGAATATATTATTCATCTTATAATATTTTTTATTTTTGTGCTGCTGGTCTGATTTAAATAAATTAATGTTTAAAAAAATACTTCTTTTTTAAGTCTGTCTTGTGTTTTAATTGAGAATAAAAATTAATTAAAACTGTGAAGTTGATTAACAGTCTATGTGATGTTATAAGATATCTGCGTGCTTTCACAGTTTGTGCTAAACAGGGTTGAGTCACAGTCGTTCATAGAAGTTCTACTGATAATTGTTACCTGTCAATTTGATGAACTGAAACCAAGTTTTTTGCAGGGTAATGAGATAGCTTGAAGTATATATATGTATAGTGTTTGCTAAGCACTGAATCTAAGTAGATTCAGTACCTGAATAGAGACGTTCTGGCAATTCCAGTTTGCTGGTAAGATGAGGTGTTAATGCCTCATTATGCTTCAAATAAAGGTCTTTATTTGGAAGCAAAATATGTTCAAAAATGTTAGTGATGTAACATTGTAGTTTATTCGAACACTCCCACACCCATGTGCTGCAGTAGGCAGGTTTGTAAAGACGTCAATCTGCTCGCATGTACTCCTAAACACGATGATGGTGACTGTGGGAGCATTAAAAAAGCATTAATGGGAGCATTAAAAAAGTTCTTTGGAAAAGTAACTCAAAAATGACTTTTAACAGTAATGCATTACTTTTTGATGCAAGTAATCGATAAAGTAATTGAGTTGATGGTCTTTTTGAATGAAGTTACTATTTTTCAGTAACTAGGACAACACTGTCTCTCACAGCCACCATCATCATGTTCAGGAGTATATGCAAGCAGATTGACTCCTTTACAAACCCGCCTACTGCAGCACATGGGTGTGGGAGTGTTCGAACAAAGTACAACGTTACATCACTAAGATTTTTAAAACATATTTTGCCATCAAATAAAAACTTAATTAAAAAAAAAATACCGAGGCATTAACACCTTATCTTACCAGCAACCTGGAATTGGCAAAAGGTCTCCATTCAGGTACTGACCCTGCTTAGTTTCAGTGCTTATCAAACACTATATATATATATATATATATATATATATATATATATATATATATATATATATATATATATATATATATAGATACATACTTCAAGCTATTTCATTACCCTGCAAAAAGCTTAATTTCAGTCCATCAAACTGACATGTAACAATTATCGGTAGAACCTCTATGAATGGCTGTGACTCGACCCTGTTTAGCACATACTGTGAAAGCACACAGAAACGACGTTACAAGGAAACCAGAGCATAGTAGCGAGAGAGAAAGTAAGCCATAATATATGAGAAAGAGAGGCTGTAGTATATTCTCGACTTAACTGACTGCAGCTTACACCATTCTTTAATGAATGTCTGATACTGCAGGGAGCCAGTTAGGATTAATGACACTGATGCCAATGGCTGGTATTTTATGTTCACACACACACACTCACAAACATGCCTCAGTGTGTCGCTGTGGTATCCCGGGGAAAGCCAAGTCCTAATCTTTCACAGTTGGGTCCTCTCAGCCCTGCCTGCTTATCCCTCAGGATTAAACCCAACACACACACACACACACGCACATACACACACAAAATAGGGAGGGAGCGAGCAATCTACTGACCTACATTAGTGAGAACACTATGCTACACCTACACACACACACACACAAACACACACACACTTGTAAAACTGCAAGCACATAGCAACAGAAAACCAGCACAGAGGCTCATTCAAACACACACACACACAGTGCTTCAGTGCTGTAAACTAAGAGTGTAGTGAGAGTAGAGAGGGAGAGAGAGAGGTATAAAAGCCTTGTCAGCTGGATCTTGCTGAGCACACTAGGAACAGTATCAGATGACCTGAAACCTAAACTTATTGTCCTCCATCAGCCTTGGCAACACTATGAATCACATCCCCGGGGCCCCAGAGCCACAGAGAACAGTAGGGACGAATCAGAGACATTAATCAAAGACATTCACTGTGAATCTAATGCAGATATGAATGAAGGAGAGCATGGGTGTGCTGAATGCGTTCTCCTCCGTGAAACGCCGCAATAATGCACCGCAACAATGTCATCCAGAGCTCTGTGGGCCACGCTAGTGGGTCAATGGGAGATGACCGTGAGGATGACAAGGTTTAAGTCAATAGAACACAACATTATTGACATGAATGGAACTCTGAGTAATGCATACAACTGACCACGCTGATTTTACAATACTACAAATATATTAAAAATGAACATAGTGTATTAAAGTTATGTTCTTTATATGCCATGCTGCAGTTCAACCAACTTACTTGTTATTTATAATTTATTAAAAAAAACGATGTAGTTTTTTTAAGTGGTGTTATGGATCACAAATCTAACGGTTCTGATCACATTATAGTTTTTTAGTCATGGATCGGACCATTTTTCAGATCAGCCAAAAGTGGAGAAAACCAAATTTGCTTTGCATTTATTACAAAAACAGTACTGCAAGACACTTTTAGTTTTAACAAATGGAACTTAAAACTGTAATTTTATTACAAACAAAATGAAGAAATAATCAGCTGAATTAAAATAAATTGTAAAATAATCAGTACTGTGAAAAATTCACTGTTACTACTACTGCTTAATCTGACACAATTTGTATAACCCAAATTTTAAGTCTCATTTTAACTAAATAATTCACTTATTCACTCATAAACTTAATGTTTCATTGCTAAATGTATCCTTTTTGAACAATTATTCAGTGGAATATTTTTGATGGCCACCACCTATTGATTAAATAATGTAATTGCTGCCTACAACTTTCATATTTGAGCATTGTTAAATGCATTTGTCTTGATTTTTGCATTTTCAGATTTGAATGCAGCAATTAAAAGGATGAATAAACATATGCAAATCACCATCCTTTATAATTTATGTTGCGTGGGTGTTGAGATTTTGAACTTTTAATGATTAATTGTGCAGCTTACATGCATTGATGCAGGCTAAACAAGTAGTGACAGAAAACAAAAAAAGCCTAAATGCTTTTATACATTTCATTTGAATGACGCGAGAGTCGATCTCTTACAAATTTAGGATTAATCTACCAGTAAATAAATGCATTAATCCATGAGTCACATGTGTTCCGTACAGGTGGGTTGTGATCCTTACCGCGATCCAAAACACCCCTAGTTTTTTATGTCATACCATATCATTTGAGAAACCACATGGGTAGTTAATATAATATTAAACATTGATAATGCTTTCATTTTAATAACATAATTATAATGCAAAATCTGAAATTAAAATGCACTGAAGCAAATAATCCCAAATTATAGTTAAATATTTGAATATTTAGTTATAATACTGACTAGATAACAGCAAATCAAAGAGTATATTTATAAATATTGAATATATAAAATAAGTATGAGTATATAAATGAAAATCTGAATATATATCCATGTATCAGTAGACGTATGCTATACTGTATATACAGTACCGGTCAAAAGTTTGGAATCAGTTTTTTTTTAAATGTTTTTTTAAGAAAATGATTCTGTTCAAGGCGGCACTTACTAAATGTAAAAAAAGGTTAAATTGTTATATTTATAAAAATTTTTTAATAACTGCGTTCTTATTTTATGTAGTGTCAATCGAAATTATTACTCCAGTCACTATTGCTTTTATTACCATAAATTATAATAATAATATTAATAATATTAGTAATGAATTAGAGTAATGAAGCTGAAAATTCATCTTTAAATCACTGGAAAAAGTTATTATATTAATTGATAAACTACTTTGTACTGAATTTTTGATTAAACAAATGCAGCCTTTGAGAACAGGATAAGTTTATTTTAAAACATTCAAAAATTGTACTGACCCCAATCTATTGACCAGTAGTGTATATCACAATTTACAGATCTAATAATTAATATATTGAATTGTGTACCTATGTATTCAGATTTCCATATATACAGTATGTGCTATGAAAATGTGCAATGTTGTACTCTCCAGTAACCTGCCACCTTCATCACAGGTGCTTATGTATTACAAAAGCTAAAGTTGCACCCATAATGCCTAAAATGCTGTCTAGGCAAGCTGCACACTTCTATTTAAGACCTAGCCTTAATGTACGTCAATGCTTCTACTCTTGCCTTAGGTACTGTGCCTTTAAAAGGTGGGCAGATACAGTAGATACTCATAAACTGTCCCAATGGCTGATCTCTACAATGAAGAGCACAGAAATGGAGTGAAAGGGAGACAAGTTGTAAAGTAGAAACGACGAAAGGAAAAAAGAAACGGAACACTCTGAAGAGAGAGAGAGAGAGAGAGAGAGAGAGAGAGAGAGAGAACGAGAGAGAGAGCTTTGTAACTGCATGAAGTAGTGCAGCTGAATGACTTGCACTTTCAAGTCCAGAGATACTCATAAAGAACATGAATCACACACAGTAGACAAGACAGAGAAATAAAGTCTGCTAGAGAAACTCACTGTTTCCCAACCTTATGTGACTTGAAAACCTTCACAGTTTGACCAATTATGCTCAAACACCACTTCAGATGAAGTGAACTCATTGTATTACAGTAGACTGCATATGATTTAGCATTACTGTTGACTTTCTGTGTCTATGTGAAAGCAATACGCACATACGTATGATGAACATTCTTATTAGGCAGCAGTTTTTCTATTAGTTACTATAAGTTAATGCACTAACATAAGATATTATTAGTCTTTTTAATGCGAGTTAATACAAACAGAGCTGTTCTAATTGAACCTTATTGTTAAGTGTTAGTTAAGAAATGCTATAAGATTATATAATGCTTGTGTTAAACCTTGTTTACTTACTGTAATAATAATTATAAATGATGCATAATTCCATGTAACTAACCCTAACCACACAGTAAGTTACTCAGTATTTCATTTAAATTAAGACAATCAGCAGAACCTAAATCTGTTGTAGAAAGTTTCATAATAATAATGACTCCTTACATTTAAATAGCGCTTTTCTGGACACTTAAAGTGATTTACACATTAGGGGGAATCTCCTCATCTACCACCATTGTGTAGAATCCACCTGGATGATGTGATGGCAGTCATATTGCACCAGACCGCATGCCACACATTAGCTGATTGATGGAGTGGAGACAGAGTGAAGAAGTCAATTATGGTATCGGTATCGTTAGGAGGCTATGATGGACAGAGACCAGTAGGCAAATTTGGCCAGGATGCCGGGGTTCAACACCTACTCTTTCTCCTAGGACATCCTGAGATTTTTCACAACCACAGAGAGTCGTGACCTCGGTTTGATGTCTCATCTAAAATATGGCGCTCACTGAGCAGGAGAAAGTCCCATTCACCATACTGGGGCGTTAGGAGCTACCCAGACTGCAGGTTGAGTGCCCCCTGCTGGCCTCACTAACACCACTTCATTAAAATCTGGCAGCTAATTTTACAGTTAATAACAAAGATATTACTTAATATTTTATGTATTTAATAACATGTTCAAACTATTAGTAATACATTTATTACAGTATTTATTAATCTTTATTAATGTTAATGTTGTTTAAGTTAAATAACGTTAGTTCGTGTGAACTTACTGTGCATTAACTAATGTTACCAAGCACAAATTTGGATATTAATAATGCATTATTTAATGCTGAATTATGATTAACAAGATAATTGATACTAGTTGATGTTAGTAAACACATTAACTAACATTAATAATTTAATTAAACCATTATTTTAAAGTAATTATAAGTTATTAATGTTGAAGTATAAAGTCAAAAAAGGCTATGTATTTTGCAAACTTGACAAAACAAAACCTGTTCAAAGGAAAGCTGCCGAAACAGCCTGTAGATATTGCTGGGAACCAAGCTACAACAACAACAACAACAACAAAAGTAATAACAATAAATTATGCATAATAACACGCAACTGACTGTAAACTTAACCCTCATTCTGATCTGTTGTAAATTAATATTACTCCGTAGAATTATTTATAGTGATACTCTAACAAGAATATAAAGCCTAACCTAATTTTATTAACTTTTATCCAAAAAACTGCAAGCAAATTTCACTATTAATTAGAATTAAAAATGCTAAGTAACCTTAAACTAGACTTAAAAATTTAAAGGAAATGCTATAACTTTTTATTTACAACTTAAAAAATATAATTCAACAAAGCAGAATCCTTACAAATGAAAGCTGCAGATATGCCCTTCAGGTACAGTTCGAAAACACTCTGCAACCGAAACCAAACAGACACACTCACGAACTCAGCAGTAGAAGTGTGTTAAGCTTACCGTACTAAGAGGCCGTCCAAGTCTCTCCCTTATTCCCTCAGGACTCAAACAGATACAAAGAGAGCCCCCCTCACCCTCCTCCACCTGTACAGAGGTACAGCAGTGTGACCCGTGCGTAACGGTGGCCCTTCTGCCTCTAAGTCATGGTTGTAGTGAGGCTCTGCCCCCTGCCCCGCCGGGCCCCGTGTGTCACACAGGCAGCCTGAGCTCGGAGCTCTGCCTGCAGCTCCCAAATGTGCGTTATGCAAGGCCTTGTCGACAGCCAGATCTCCCTCCCTCTCTCTCTCTCTCTCTCTCACTCACTCGCTCGCCCGCTTACTCGGCTCCGCCCACACCTCACCTCACTGCGCACCAGCAACTTCATCAGGTATTCATTCAAAAAAGACACATGCCAGCTGGCAGAGCGCCCAGACTACACTGCTGGAGAAAGAGAGAGAGAATGAAAGAGAGAGAGAGAAAGAGGAGGGTGAGGGAACCAGAGTACGAGGGAAATGGAGAGAGGGAGGGAGGGAGGAGGAGGGTTGTAAAAAGAGAGCGGTGAAGATTAAACCAGAGAGCGATGGAGAGAGATATAAGGCTGCTGCTACTACTACAGGCATGTTTATGTTCCAGAGCTTGATTGGTACTAAAACGAACAGATTTTTTTTGTGTGTTCTTTTGTTGATAGAAGACCACATCAAAAGACCTTTTTCATAAATCACAAACATATGAACTATTATAAAACTATGTGTTATGACTAAATTAAAGCATTAATTATTGTATGAATATTCATTAATATGGATATTGCTAACATTGTAGTTTACGTACTAATTCCAACTGTTAACTACTGGCTTATTATTATTATTATTATTATTATTATTATTATTATTAATGTTAATGTTAATATTAATAATAAAAACAATAACAACAACAACAATAAATAATAACAACAATAATAATATTAACAACAACAACAACAACAACAACAACAACAACAACAACAACAACAACAACAACAACAACACTATTAATAATAATAATAAGATATAGGCTGCTTATTATTATGAACTTATTTTACATCCCTTTTCCTAACCAATACCTAAACCAAACTACTACCTAAATAACTATTAATAAGCTGCTACCCAGCAAACATTGGCCGGACTGCAACGTCCTCTCCCGAGCCAAAATTAGTCGTGGGTGGATGGCACAAATGCACATGTCCTAAAATGCATTAATATACACTTGTATACATTTGTACATGTCTATATTTACATGTGTTTACAATTTTATGTACATGTAGTTCAATATATACCCTGTCCTGATTAGGTCTACAAGTGACGTCCTTTACATTCATAGTCAATCATTACTCTTGCTGAAATTATAAAATATATAAAAGTATTGCACTTACATCTGGGTATATACAGCAGAAATGAATAATATACGTGCCCCAAGTGGGTTTTAAGAGGTTGTGGACAGACTTTAGGCATCTCAAGACCCATTAAAAACGCATGTTTTTATGAAATAATTAGTATTTAGCTAACAGTCTTAGGTAATAATTGTTAATGCCACTAAATTGTACCTTAATTAAAGTTAATTAATTAAAGTGTGACCTGAAAATTAATATTATATAAATAATTTATTTAATATACATTACTGTTCAAAGGAAGTTTTTTGGGATCATTTATGCTCATCAAGCTTGCATGTTTTTTTTTACAATCACAGTAATACTGTGAAAAACTCATATAATTTTATGTTGTCTTTTTTTATTTGAATATGCAAATTATTCCTGTGAAAGACAAAGCTGATTTTTCTTAATAATTACTCTAGTTTTCAGTGTCAAAGGGTACTAAAATTACATGGTAATATGTTGATTTTCAATAATGCTAAGAAAACTACATTGTTGTCATGTAAACATGACCTCAGAAACCAAATGTGTTAGTTCTTCAGAATTTTTAGTCAAGCATATTGTCCACAAAAATAAAATAAATATCGTAAATACTTGAATATAGACAATAAAAGCCAAAGATATCTTCTGCTTTAATGCTTTAATAACATCTTCACCACAATCCATCTAATAAATAAAAAAACAATTCAAAAATATGCAAATCCAATTCATAAATTAAAAAAATGATTCAGAAATTTGCAAATCCAATTCATAATTTCAAAAAATGATTCAAAAACACGCAAATCCAATTAATAACTTCAAAAAATAATTTAAAAATACGCCTCCAATTCATAAATGTAAAAAAAGATCAAATACTTAAATCCAATTTACAAACTCAAAAACCTTTACAAAATATACAAATGCTAATTATAAATTAAAAAAATTCAAAAATATCCTATTATAATTTGTAAACTCAACGATACAATACTCAAATTACTTCATAAATTCAAAACACAATTTAAAAATACGCAAATCCAACTTGCAAATTCCAAAAAGATTAAAAACACACAAATCCAATTGATAAATGTAAAAAACAATTAAAAATTATGCAAATCCAATTCATAAATTAAAAAAAAATGATTCAGAAATTTGCAAATCCAATTCATAATTTAAAAAAATGATTCAAAAACACACACATCCAATTAATAACTTTAAAAAATAATTCAAAAATACGCCTCCAATTCATGAATGTAAAAAAATAAAAAATACTTAAATCCAATTTATAAACTCAAAAACCATTACAAAAATATGCAAATGCTAATTATAAATGTAAAAAAATTCAAAAATATGCTATTATAATTTGTAAACTCAACTATACAATACTCAAATTACTTCATAAATTCAAAACACAATTTAAAAATACGCAAATCCAACTTGTAAATTCCAAAAAGATTAAAAACACACAAATCCAATTAATAAATGTAAAAAACAATTAAAAAATATGCAAATCCAATTTGTAAATTCCAAAAAAATTTAATAACTACGCAAATTCGATTCTTAATTCAAAACATGATTCTCAAATACACAATTCCAATTATTTTGGTGAAAATATTTATGTTAGTGACTTGTGAATTCATGAATTGTGCGTTTACAGATATACGAATTGGCAATGTGAACTGTTCTGTGCATGTTTGAATTACATATTTTAAATGTATTATTTTTGAGACAGATCTGGCTCCATTTAAATGTGATATGCTCATGTACTCACTACAGTAGATGACAACAGATTGTTTATACAGTAGAAGTTTCTTTTCTAAAAGTCCTGAAAGAGCTGAAGACATCAGACAAACTACTCAGACGAGTAAATACAGTAAGCCCTCTGCCTTACATGACTCCCACACACAGCACTAATCATTTGAGCAGAAGAGCACACACAAACACAGACCCACACACACACACATTTCCCCAGAGAGCCACGGCGTTCCCAGGATTAGCAGCTCGTTTTAGGTGAGCTCAATGAAAGCACAAGGACACTGTGATGCTAATCCTGTACAGTGACATCTCTTCTAATCGTAAGACTCTGAACCTCTGTGTTTCTGCACCATTTAAGATTTAAACGGCATTAATACTACAGAGAATGTTATCTGTGGTACTGATGTAGTTCTGTAAAGACTCCAGCAGGTGCTGCTACAGACAGCAACGTCTCAGATTCACAGCTGAAGGCTGCAGAGTTTGTTTAGCTGACCTAGTTAGCTAAGCAGTTTTGATAAATATATATTCTGCTCATTGGTTGTGAGGATGGTGCAGTAAGGGTGGACAACACAAATGCTGCCCACATACAAGAAAAGCGAGTTATTGTGGTTAATGCAATCTAAAGACATATAAATCTGCAGTTTGATATAAAAACTAAATATTTAGTGTATTAAAGAGACAGTTCATCAAGAAAAAACAAAACAAAAAAACTGCTCAATGAAAGTTTTTTCTTCTGTTGAGAACAAAAGAAGATATAATAAAAAAATTTAGTAACATTGTTACATTATACGGATGTCAATGGTTTCAGGTTTCCTACATTTATCAATATATTTTCTATTGTACTCAAACTGGCATTAGGGGTGAGTAAACAATTACAGAACTGCAGTGATGGAAAGAGTACTGAAAAATCATACTTAAGTAAAAGTACCATTACTTGCCTAAAAACGAAGTGCAAGTAGAGTAAAAGTAAGTATCTGTTGTAAATATTAATCAAAGTATGAGTAAAAAGTAGCCCTTTCAAAAGTACTGAAGAGTAGGGAGTATTGCTGATGCATTTACATGTAATTTGTGGATGTTTGCAAACGTAACATTCTGTAGTGCATTTTGTTATTGCCCAGCAGGCATCATAAGACGTTAATAATAGGTTAGATTTAGGTTGTGATGGCAGGTTACTAAAATGCAATGTCTAGCCTGCATCTAAAGACAATTTTATTTTGATGTCCAATAACGACGTCAAATGAAGTTGATATTTGGTTGATTTTAGGTTTTGTTGGAAAGTGACCAAAATCCAACATTGAGCCAACATCTTAAACCAACAACATATTAACGTCAAATACTAACATTTATTCATCAGGTATGGCAATCAAAATCCAACGTCTGATAGACGTCATAGTGATAACGTCCACACCACGACAAGCTGTAACATCATTACACGTTGATATCTGGTTTAATTTAGGTTGGACACCGATGTCAGCCTGACGTTGGGTTCTGACGTCAACCTGATTTTCATTACCAAACAAAATGCCACATGCCTGCTGGGTGTTTAAGGCCACACTGAAAAATAATATATTCAAAGTAGATTCCTTGGATTTACTAAAATTTTTTTACGTTAAGTGGTTGTAAACAATTTAATTGGGTTGAATTTAAACAAACAAATTAAGTTGAACATTATTTAATTTAATTTGTTTGTTTAAATTCAACAAAAATAAATTGTGTGCAACAATTCTGCATGCAACACTTTTTTCAGTGCATTTTGTTCATCATACAGTAAACATCCGTCATCTTCTCATCAGTGACATGCATCTAAACAAGGGGTCACCAAACTTCCTAGAGGGCCGGTGTCCAGCAGATTTTAGCTCCAACCCGAATCAAACACACCTGAACAAGCTAATCAAGGTCTAGGTATACTTGAAACACCCAGGCAGGTGTGTTGAGGCAAGTTGGAGCTAAACCCTGCAGGGACACTGGCCCTCCTGGACCGAGATTGGTGACCCCTGATCTAAACAGTCTCTGGGTCAATGCGTGTAAAAATTTCGCACACCTTCTTGGACACTTTTAATGCTTCTAAGAGGTTTGCTGCAATTATAAATCACCCATGTCTTAAGGTAGTTCATTATGCCACAATTTATCTTCTATGTGCGATTTGATTGGACAGGAATCACTGGACTGATTTTTATAATCCCCATAGACAAGAAAAAATAAAGTAGTGACTGCAGGATGAAGGAAAGCAGTGGAGTAAAAGTACCAATACGGCACTAAACACTTAAGGGAAAGTAAAAGTACACATTTTTAAAACTACTGTACTTAGTAAATGATAATCTCTGAGAAAAACTACTCGATCACAGTAATTTCTGTATTTGTAATTTGTTACTTTACATCACTGCAGAATTGTCATTTTTGGGCAAACTATCCCTTTAATTTCATTTTCCTTTTAACTTGAAATTACAAAAATTGCAAAATGGCAAACTTTCTAACAAGCAGCTTACAGTATGTCATGCTAAAACTTGTGTCAATGGATATTACCGATTAGTACCTTTCACTACTTTAAGTTAGTGGTGTTTTAGGACACACTTTCATTCTGTGAACATGCATTTCTAATAGCTTGACTGCAAATGCTGATATATTGAACAGCACCAACACAGAAAGGATTGCAATTGATGTAAAAATGTAGATTATAAACTTATGAACTGCTTGATTTATGGTGAAAAATGATGACCATATAGGAAGGTTTTGAGAGCTATTCTAAAACAAAAATAAAAAATAACTGATGCATAATGTGAAGGTCTTTATCTTATAATTTATGCTAAATAATAAAAAAAAATGAAATGAGTGAAATGGTGTAGAAAGGCTGTTTCCAGTAGTTTGTGATGTTGTTTATTATTTCAGAGTACAATTTGACAGTAGTATAAAGTTTAAGCAAGCTTGGTCATTAAACTGATCTGTGCACTCTCAGCTCAGACACATCCGCTCTTCTTTTTAAGCATATTTACTACTGGGGTTGTGTGAGCTATGACCCATTTCAGGAGCAGCCAAATTGTAAAATCAATCACAGCTTTACAAATCTTTCTTTAGAAGACGACGGCTACTTTCAGTGACCTTTATATCTTGTGGTCATGGCGCGATATGTTCCACAGTGAGGAATTGATTCAAGGACCAGCAACTGGAATCAATTCCAAAAAAAATAAAAATAAATAAATAAAAAAACAGCAACACGTAAAATAAAACATTACATTTAGTGAGGAAAAACAAGAAAATATTTGTCAACTATTTTAGTATTCATCATTAACATTTGAGCTGCACAATATACAGTTTCTGCATTAATATCACAATATGTGCATCCGCAATAGTCGCATCGCAGGATCTGCAATGTTGAACCGTTATTATAAGTGACCAGAAGCTATATTTGAACACACTGCAAGTAAAACTTTTTGTTGTAAATATTATTCAAAGTATGAGTAAAAAATAGACCTTTCAAAAGTACTCAAGAGCAGTGAGTAGTGAGTATTACGCTGTAAAAATTGGATGCATTTACATGTAATTTGTGGATGTTTGCAAACGTAACATTCTGTAGTGCATTTAGTTATTGCCCAGCACACACAACGTCATAAGATGTTGTTATTAGGTTAAATTTAGGCTTTGATGTCAGGTGACCAATATTAAAGTCTAGCCAGCGTCTGGGGACAACGTTATTTTGATGTCCAATAATGACGTCAAATGACGTTAATATTTTGTTGATTTTAGGTTGTGTTAGAAAGTGACCAAAATCCAATGTCGATTTTTAAACCAACATCATTTTAACATTAAATACTGACATTTATTCATCAGGTATGGAAACCAAAATCCAGCATGTGATAGATGTCATAGTGGTAACGTCCACACAATGTCAAGCTGTAACATCATTATACGTTTATATTTGGTTGATTTTAGGTTGTAATTTTGGACATTGACGTCAGCCTGGTGCTGAGTTTTAAGGTCAACCCGATTTTCATTTCCAAACAAATTGCAACGTCCCCACAATGTTGGGGTACAACTTCAATCTGACATCATGTTGACGTCTTGTGCCTGCTGGGTGTTTTGGGCCATTTTGGTTTTCATACAGTAAACATCCGTCATATTTTCATCATTGATATGCATCTAAAAAGTGTCTGGGTCATTGCGTTTAATGATTTTGGACATCTTCTTGGACACTTTTAATGCTTCCAAACAGTTTTCTGCAATAATAAATCGCCTATGTCTTGAGGTAGTTCATTATCATGTGATTTACCTCATTACTACTATGTGTGATTCAACTGGACAGGAATCTCAGGGCTGATTTTTCTAATAGAAAAGAAAAAATAAAGTAGTAACTGCAGATTAAAGGAAAGTAGTGGAGTAAAAGTACCAATACTGCACTAAAGATGTACTCAAGGGAAAGTACATTTTAACACTACTTAGTAAATTACAAATCCTCGAAAAAACAACTGAATCACAGTAATTTGAGTATTTGTAATTTGTTACTTTACTTCATTAGTCATTGAAACATTTACCCACAAACTTACCAAAACGTTTATTATTTATGTGATTTTAGGGTCTGTGACTGAGAATTGTTTAAAAGTCAGTAAAAAAAATTTTTTGAAAAAAAAATGATGTTTTAACTTTAAGGAAGATTAATTGTGTGTGTGAAAACTATACAGTGCTAGTTCATTATTAAATTTGTGTATCTGAATATTGCTAGATGTCCAGAAAATCATTAAGCACAGTACATTTTATTTGTTGCATTATTACTATATTTATCAACGTTTGTGATTGGTTTATTATATTTTATGCAGACACTCTCCCTTATAAAGTCATCCCAATTGATCTAAAATGTTGAATTCTTTCCAAATAGACCTCTTTATATCATCTGGTGAAATTTTATATATATAAAATATTGCAATATACAGTGGGGGAAATAGGTATTTAACACGTCATATTTTTTCTCAGAAAACATCATTCTAAAGGTGCTGTTGACTTGAAATTTTCACCAGATGTTGATAACAACCAAAGAAACCGATATACGAAAAGAAAACAAATCTAACTAGTTTACAAATTAAGTTATGTGTAATAAAAAGGTAAAAAGTATTGAGCACATAAAGTGTTGAAATGGAGGTGTAAAAAGGCAGTGAAAGCCCAGAAAGCAGCTGAAACCTCTCAAAATTTATTTAGCAAGCCTCTGCCCTTCGTCATTGTAAATGAATATAAGCTGCTTCAGTCCGACATCCACATTACCAGGATGATGAAGATGAAACCAGGGTGGACATTTCAGCAAGACAATAACCCAAAACACAGCCAAGGAAACTCTCAGATGGATTCAGAGAAAGAAAATCAAGTTGTAGAATGGCCCAGCCAATCACCTGACTTAAAACCAATAGAGAATACAAAATAAAGATCAGACTTGATGGAGGAGGCCCACAGAACCAAGAATTTTACACTCTGTTAAAGTCTGTGAAAAGAAATCACACCTGAGCAATTCATAAGACTTTACTCTCCATATGAGGCATCTTTAAACTGCCATCGCCAAAAAAAAATACGAAAACTGAAACACTACTCTGCTTCCCCAAATTATAATAGTTATTTTTGATTGCTTAATGATGCTATTGTAGTATACTGCTCCATTACTGCCATCTGAATACATCCTCAAAATACAGACGAACATAGAAGTGAACTTTGTGAGTGATGCTGGCCTCTGTTCTGTGTGCTCGGGCTCCATGTGGGCCTGCGATGAGTCAATTTAACGCATGGCTGATTGTGTCCCTATGGGCCACGTTATGGAAAGTATGAGGCAGTCAGAGGTTGTCAGTGCTTTGAGCTCAGCTTTGGTCATTACTGCAAGTCAATCCCAAGCGCAGCACATGACGGGCACGCAAGGAGTTCCCCTTGTTAGGCAAGCTGTTTACAGAGCCGCAGTCAACAAAAACAAGCAGCGCGGGAAGGTTTGTCTGTGGCCATGGCTACAAATTAGCTGTGCTCTCCATTCCTGGGCCTTCAGGGTAATTCAATTAGTTTTCGTGTGTTTACTCTGAAGCGCGTGCAGTCACCTGAGAGAGTAGTAAATGGACAGGGAAATGGAGATACAGACAGATATTATAAGCAACAAAGCTAGATGAAAGAGACGATGATGATTCGAAACAGAAACGGTGAGTTAACTGTCGGATTAAAAAGCTCTCATTCTGGAAGACTGAACTAAACTGATAACAAAATGTTCCTCCAAACAGTTCAGCCAAAAATTAAAATGTTTCACTCTTTGTTTTTGTTTTGTTTCAAACCTTTTTGAGTTTCTGTGAAACACAAAAGTAGATCTTTTGAAAAATGTGGAAAACATTTGACCATTGACTTCCATGGTATTTGTTTTTCCTACAATGGAAGTCAATGGTTTTTCAGCTTTTTTCAGCAGAATATATTCTTTGGTGTTTAACAGTTGATGAAAACCATTACTGTTTGGAACGACCTGAAGGTGAGTAAATAGTAAGTCATTTTGAACTTTTGGGTGAACTTTCATTTTAGTGATACCAAATTTAGCCATCATTTATTCACCCTTCACTTCATCCAAAGTTAATAAGTTCTTTTCTACCGTTGAACAAAAAAGAAGATACTTTAAAGAATGTTTCAAAATTAATTTGCACAGTATTTTCCCCAGTTATGGATGTCAGTGTCTATAGATGTCCAACATTGTTCAAAATATCTACTTAATTTATTTTTTTTAAAACCATATGGAACCACGTAAGGGTGAGTACATCGTCACCAAGCGGCAACATTGCGCTCTCCCTCGTGAAGCCAACACGGAATGAACTGAAACTGCAATTCATCGACTCGCCTTTAAGGGCTGGCACCAGAAACTCCAGATGTTCATTGACTGCAATACTAAATTGGCCATTTTTACAGCTAATGTTTAGAGCCTGGTACAAAAGATGGTTATGGTGTATATATCTAATACTACCCTTCATGACTACTGTGAGGGGGTGAAATTTTTTATAACTTATCAATTTCATTTATATTAAGTCTGCATAATTAAAGGCATAGTCACTTGAGTGACAGCTAAGTTTCGCTGGTCGCCATCACGTCACCTCAGCTGATTCCGACTGATTAGCCACTGAACTCAGCATATTTACCTTTTTAATTTTTATGTGGCTTTACACAGTCAATTGCCTTTTGGGATTATTTCCTACAATCATCAGATAATACAGCATGCTATGTGCACTTAATTGTGCCCACAAACCATTCAAGTTGCCTCCATTTCCCAGGTGACTGAAATTATATACTTATATACCATCTCTATAAATGTATTTGTTTTATTTAAGATCGTTTAGAATTTTCTTTAGAACTTGCACTCCAGAATCTGACAGACTGATTAGCTGTAGACTCTAGAACAGCCATCTGAAACGTTGTCATACAGTTTCATGCCTGGATTTCAAAAAAAGCCTTGCATTTACTAATACAGACCATATTTGAAGCATTCAAAAGTACTTTGCGTTTTCCACCTGAAGCAAAACATCACAAAAACAATGTTTAGTGGCTCAATGTATTACAACAGTGTTTTTAAAAGATCAAACATAATTTATTGATATAGTACACAACCAATCACATGTGGTCAGAGCACAAACAAGTCGCAGGTAATAAAGAGTTAAGCGTTTCTCCCAAAGACAAACGAATTTAAGCAAAATGCTGGCAGGCATCTGTAGCTCCGCTCACGCCCCGCCTCTTTGTACATTTTTGGTTACCCGCGATTGGTGCAATGACGTGCGAACAAAATGACGACGGTTCGCCACGTCCATTTGTAGCTTCATTTGTGATGTTCAGATACCGATAGGTGACGTCATGTATACTACATCCATATTTTTTACAGTCTATGATTATAACTAAATGTTTAATTCTTAGGTAATTATGCCTTTAAATCATTCACTGCACAAAATGGATCTACTCTTTACAGTTAAGAGCATCATCCTCCTCCTCCTCTCTACCACTTGCAGTCATTAAATCACAGAGAAACCTGACAACATAAAGATTTTAGTAACCATTTAAGATGTAGAATCAAGATTGCAATTTTAATACCCCGGAATGCTGTCACACAAGTCCTATATAGAGTTAAAACACACCACTGCTTGAGAAAAAGCTCTTAAAAACTGTGAAACTGAAATGTCTAGCAACTGACAACCAATCATAAAGAAGCACAGCTAGCCTCATTAATTATGCAAGAGCGTTGCACAGTTGCAGAAAAGCTCACTTCCTGTTTTCGTTTTAGCATCTGATGGAAGTTGAAGACAATAGTGCTGACAAACTGGAGAGTACAGAATTATACAATATACACAAAACAACCAGAGAGTTTGTGTGCAGCATTTGTCATATTAACATTATATTAAAGAAAACAATAACTCCACTCTTTGTAATGTTGGCCACACTTAACAATCTGGTTGCATTGGCTTATACTGTATTATTATTACTAACATGAACTAAGATAAAAATACTAAAAAATTATTTTTTTTTACTAAAAATACACAAAAGTATCTTGATGACTTCTGGGAGTCCTGCAAGAACGCTTTCTTTGCCATTCCAGATGAGTTTATTATTAAGTTATTTAAGTCACTGCAGAGATGTATGGATGCAATCCTCCAACCTCATATACAATATAAATTTTTTTATCACTGCACCATGATTTTATATTTTATACTGTCTGACCTTACTGTCCTAATTAAATAATTAAAAAAACAAGGCATGATCATATTTTATTTTAGTAAAATAAGCATGATCTAGAGATCTTTGCCTTTCATTTAAGCCACTTCTGATTATTATTTGTATAAGTTATTATTTGGTGATCCTAAAACCTGGATAGGCGACAAGACTTTTGTCAGGTAGTGTATATTATTATAATACTATATAATTATTATTTTCAAGTGTAAGAACTTTTGAAGTAGTCAATATAGACTGCAACCCCATCTGGTTTTGCATTCACCAACTATGTTAATGACGCGAGCATGGTGGAAGCTCAGACCATCGCGGGCACATCTATTTTAAACTCTCTTTTATTATATTACTTGGAAAGTCGAGTTAAAATCATATCCAAGTATAATTATCACTCGTGTTTTATACTTGACACATGCTGCTAATCACAGTACACATAAATAAAAATATACCGCAATCCGCACACACATCAAGTCGTTCATATGCATGATTCTTTAAATAGTTACATTCGCCTAACACATAAAATGACAGATATCACACTGAATGCTAAGGTGTGAATGACAAGAATGTGTTACAAGTCCTGTTCGTCCCTTTGTCAGCGCGATGATTTAAAGGTGATACATTGTGCCCCTTGTCATAACATGTTAAATAAGTTTCAGCCCAAAATACCAATCAGATCATTTATTATAACTTGTCAAATTTGCAAGTTTGGTTGTGAGCAACAAAACACCCTCTATGTATGTGTTCCTTTAAATGCAAATGTGCAGCTACTTTTTAAAAGAGGGCGGAGCCTTTACCTGCAATCCCCTTTTTAAAGGGATAGTTCACTCTAAAATTAAAATGTACTCACCTTTTACATGTTTTAAAGTTTTTTCTTTATTCTGTTGATATTTCGAAGAAAGCTGAAAAGCTGTAACCAGCAGCGTTGGGAGTAACCCGTTATAAGCAATGTGCGATATGTACTAATATTACTTTCCCAAAGTAACGAGTAAACTAACGCATTACTTTTATAAATGAGTAATATTCATTTATTCTTTTTCTTCTCGGCTTAGTCCCTTTATTAATCAGGGGTCGCCACAGTGGAATGAACCGCAAACTTATCCAGCAAGTTTTTACGAGGGCATGTCCTTCCAGCCACAACTCATCTCTGGGAAACATCCACACACACATTCACACACACACACACACACACACACACACACTCATACACTACGAACAATTTAGCCTACCCAGTTCACCTGTACCACATGTCTTTGGACTGTAGGGGAAACTGGAGCACTCAGAGGAAATCCACGCGAACGCAGGGAGAACATGCAAACTCCACACAGAAACGCCAACTGAGCCGAGGCTCGAAGCAGCTACTCAGCGACCTTCTTGCTGTGAGGCGACAGCACTACCTACTGCGCCACTGCTTCAAATAAGTAATATTATTTGAGGTATTTTTTAAAAAATGTAACGCAAGTTCCAAAAATGACCTTAGTCAGCTTGGATCAAACATTCAATAAGAGGACATGCTGCAAGGAAACAGACAGTCGGCTCGCACTCCTCATCATCATCATCATCATCAGGTCTCTTTTTTTCACAGTAGATGAGTCAGTGTACTGTTCTAGTAACTGAATAACTCAGGATATTGGTTTATTTCGAGTCAAAGGGGGTATCCGGTGTGTTATAACTGAAGAGACAATCCGTTTCACTACAACTCCATTCAATATAATGAACAAATTCGACCGGTTCACTTAGAAGATCCGGATAAAACAAACGGTTCATTCGCGAATCGCCCGTCATCACTACAAACAGTCAGAAACAGAAACAATAGCAGGCCCGGAGACTTACATTTTTACAATCGATTCTGGTTTTTTTTAACTCATCGAAGAAACGAAGTGGATTGTCGTTAAGTGTAGATTATGTGTAAGTAAAACTCTTCACAACTGCAAGAAACACAACATCGAAAATACTAAAAAAAATGGATGCAAGCACTACACCCATTTCCCACCTCCAGCTAAACACAAAATGATTAGCATCAGTCCACTTCCTCCTGGTAAATGTAAATTATTCACAATTAATTTGACTAAACAAAGAATATATGCTATTTGCTTTTATTGTTGAGGAGATCCAGCCTTTGTCTACTGTAGAAGCGACGTCTTGTAATATAGTAAGATTTTTATCTTTGGAAAAATGATTAACACATTTGTTAAGACGACGGGAATCAATTTATTCAATGTATAAAGCTCAAAGATTTATTTTGAGTTGGGGATGTTTTTTTATTATCTTACTGTTCATTTTGTTATTAAACATTTTCAAGGTTTAAAATTAGTTTTTTCCTTAATAGAAATTATTTAATGTTAGTTCTCTTAATTCTCTTTATTGCAATCTTTATCTCGATGGACAGTGAATTTACTAAACTAATAACACAAAACATACAAAAGTAGCAAACACATTAGTTTACATGCTTTCCTTAATCTGTATATACAGCATGAACTGTAGCTCTGGGCTCAGAAAGTTCTCAAAATATAATTTTATCCTACATTTTTTTAAAGGAAAATGAAGGTGTAGGTTATATAGGTGGTTGTTAAATGCAGATCTTCCCTATAAAAAAGGTGAAAAAACATCTGCAAGTACTGAAAGAGATCGAACCTCAGCCAGGTAAGGAAAAGTAACACAAAAGTAACTCAAAAGTAATATAGCACATTACTTTCTATAAAAAGTAATGCAATTAGTTACTTTTTTGTGGAGTAACTTAATATTTTAATGCACTACTTTCAAAAGTATCTTTCCCTAACACTGGTAACCATTGACTTCCATAGTAGAGAAAAAAACAACAACAAATACTATGGATGTCAGTGGTTACAGGTTTCCAGCTTTCAACAAAATAGCTTATTTTGTGTTTAACAGATGAAATAAGCTCATTAAAAAGTAAAGTATGAGTAAACAATGTCAGTTGTAATATAATAATATACCATAATATAGTAATATTGACCTTAAAATGGTTAAAAAATAAGTTTATTCTAGCCAAAATAAAAAAAATCAGATTTTATCAAGAAGAAAAAAAAATACATAGGAATTACTGTGAAAAATTCTTTGCTCTGTTAAACATCATTTGGGAAATATTTGAAAAATTCACATGAGGGCTGAGGGCTGTATTTTAGAAAAGTAGCTTTCCACATGTCCCCTTTAAAATCCACTCCTAGTAAAGCTCACAGGAAAGCTTTGCACCATTCAGAAGAATGTAACCACCCTCTCATCTCCAGATGTGTCCTTTTACACGCACGCACACTGAATGGCTTCAGACTGATATGCAGGGCTGAATGGCTTTGATCGCACCTGCATGAGGGAGAATGGCTGTGACTCCCTCTGACTGTCTGTGCTCAGCTGTGGTTTCCCTCACTCTGCTTCTGTGAGGGATAAACTCTAGAGATGAGTCGCCACGGAGACACATGAAGAGCTCAATACATATGCATATTACACACACTTCTGCAAACCCACGCATACATGTGTGCATTAAGGAGACTCAACATTCACACGCAGTTTTAAAAGGAATGGCTTAATAAAGAAAAGTTCATTCTGAGATAATCCGTTTATAACCAGTGATATAAATCTGTGGGAGATATTTTGAAGAATGTCCTGGCTGCGCTTTTACATACACTAATAGTTAATAGCGTTTTTTTTTTTTTTTAAATAAAAATTTGTTTTTTTAAAATAATGTACACCAGCTATATTGTCATAACATAGCATATTTTAAAAATAAGCTTTCTATTGATGTATGTTTTTGTTAGGATATAGGACATTATTTGGCCAATATACAAATATTTGAAATTGTGAAATTTGGAGGAAAAAAGTTAAATACTGAGAAAACTATCTTTAAAGTTGCTCAAATAAAGAGTTTAGAAATGCATATTACTAATCATGAATTGAGTTTTTATATATTTACAGTAGTAAATATTCAATATTCATTCACAGGACATTTTTACTTAATTCCGTAATGATTTTTGAAATAAAAGACAAAAATATCAATTTTGACTTAATGTATTTTTGGCTATTGCGTTGATGACAGAGCAATAAATGACATTTTTCTGTATAACATATCTTAAGTAAATCTATTATGTTTTAAATCAAACCACAACACCCAAAACCTAATAAAAATAATTTAAAAATCTAATCAAACACCAATTCACACATTCCACAACTTCAACTTCTAAAGCTTCTTCTTCTTCCCAGATATCATAAAATTGAACTGAAAAACTGAACTGAACTAAAAATGAAATATAGAATTTTTTATGATTACTGTTCATTAGTGAACATTATTGTTCATTGTTGCTATATAGCATTTTCTTATATAATTAATGATACAAGATTTTTTTAAAAATGTTGTAATATAGCATTCTGAATGCTTAAAATAATGTCATTACTACTTTTGATTATATATTACAAGCAACATGTTTTTATTATAATTAGATTAATTATTAATATGCATATTATTATTATAATTATTATTCATAAATATACTTATTGATGACTGTAAAAAACAGTTGAACTTAAAATATACTTTGTTAATTATATTATATTTTTTATGATTATTATTCATTATTATGGTATTTTTACTCTGTTTATTATATCATTTAATTATTTCTTATATTATTATTAAATAATAGAATATATATTTTTAAATGTTGTAATGAGGCAATCTGAATGCTTAAAATATTGTAATTTTTGCTTTTAGCTATTATGAGGGGCATTTTGTGATTATAATTAGATTTCTTATAATTAGATCTATTATTAATAATGCATTATTATTATAATTATGATTATTATTTATACACATTATTAATGATTGTACAAATAAAAACAATTTAACATAAAATATACTTCAATTAATATATAATAATTTATTGTGATGATTATTCATTATTATGATGATTTTGTTCATTATGTTTCATATATATTAACTTATTTCTTATATAATTATTTAATAATAAAATATATTTGATTACTTTTAGCTATTATGTTGGGCATGTTATGATAATATATTATAAGCAACATGTTTTTATTAAAATTAGATATACAGTTGAAGTCAGAGTTATTAGCCCCCCTGAATTATTAGTGCCCCTGTTTATTTTTCCCCCAATTTCTGTTTAATAGAGGGAAGATTGTTTCAGCACATTTCTAAGCAGAATAGTTTTAATAACTCATTTCTAATAACTGATTTATTTTATCTTTGCCATGATGACAGCAAATAATATTTTACTAGATATTTTTAAAGACACTTCTATACAGCTTAAAAAGACATTTAAAGGCTTAACTAGGTTAATTAGGTTAACTAGGCAGGTTAGGGTAATTAGGCAAGTTATTCTATATCAATGGTTTGTTCTGTAGACTGTCGGAAAAAAATAGCTTAAAGGAGCTAATAATTTTGTCCCAAAAATGCTTTTTTTAAAAATTAAAAAATGCTTTTATTCTTGCCGAAATAAAACAAATAAGACTTTCTCCAAAAGAAAAAATATTACCAGACATACTGTGAAAATTTCCTTGCTCTGTTAAAAAAATTTGGAAAAAAAAATCTAAAGGGGGCTAATAATTCTGACTTCAACTGTATAATCATTATAATTATTATTTTTATTATTATTATTAATTATATACACATTTATGATTGTAAAAAATCAGAAAAAAACTGAACATAAAATATACTTCATTAAATATATTATAGTTTATTATGATTATCATTCAGTTTTATGATAATTTCATTAATTATATTTCATATATAATTTACTTATCTCTTATAAATAAATAAATACATAAATAAATACATAAATAAATAAATAAATACATTAATTAATTAATTAAATAATGTACACCAAATATACAGTTATAATAGAGCATATTATTAAAATAAGCTTTCCATTGATGTCAACTATCAACTATTTGAAACTGTGGAATCTGAGGATCAAAAAGGTACTATAAAATATTGAGAAAATGATCTTTACAGTTGTGAACTTTACATAGTTAATTTTTATACAGTTATATATATATATATATATTTTTTTTTATAGATTTTTACATTTATTTACAACAGTAAACATGCAATATTTCTTCATGGGACATCTTTACTTAATATTGTCATGATTTTTGGCATGAAATAAAAATGTTTTTTGGCTGTTGCATTGCATTTTTAGTGTAACATGCCGTTGATAAGTTTCAAATCAAACCCCTTTACCCAAAACCTAAGACAGGTTTAGGGTAAAAAAAAAAAACGTAATAAACATTAAAGAATCAAATCGAACACAAATTCACACATTTCACAACTTCACACTTCTAAAGCTTCTTCGATATCTCCATTTTTCACAGTTCAAAAACACCTCTAAGATTTCACAAAATTTAGAGAATAAATTACACTTTATTGTGTGTGTGTGTGTGTGTGTGTGTGTGTGTGTGTGTGTGTGTGCGTGTGCGTATGTGTGTGTATTCACCCAGCTATTTAATAAAATTTCACATCATTAAAGTTTTTTTTTTTCTGTATCTTGATCAACTAAATGCAGTCTTGATAAACACATGTTCCATGACCATACATAAAAAGTAAAATAATTTAATAAGAAAAGTTCAGTTTTTAAGGTCTAAAAATCAATGAAAGTGACCGGTCTTGAGCCAAAAAGATTTGAATGGCTGCCTCTGCTCGTATATGTGAAGAAAGGTTAATAATACTTGCCAGTATCTCTTTTTGTCCATCATGTTTATAATAACGCAGCACATTCTCCCTCACCTGTACCACCGTCATCAGTCTCTAAGCACTACAAACCCAACAATGACTAATTAGCTGGGTGAATAGACAGATTGGCACAGAGAGAGCAGCGCCACAGTTGTACCCAGCATGCCCAGCAGCATTACAGAGCGCAGCATTAACCCCATACTGAGCCCTGAGGAGAGAGAAATGGCTGCAGATTAACTTTATGTGCTTTTAAGTGAAGCGCCTGCAGCAAAACCTGATGGCCGAGTGCTGAAAGGACACCAGAGACGCAATATTTTAGGCAGCCAGATTGCAGTTTGTGTGCTAGAGTGGGTTGTGTGCTATTCAGAGATGAATGGAGAAGGTCTTATTTTATCACAATTCAGTGTATACACACGTCAAACATACAACATGATATTTTCAAAAACATGAGTTTAATTTAAAGACTTTAAGACATTGTTAAGACCATTATAAATACAATTTTAGACTCATAACCGGCTAACAACTAAGGGATTTTTCAAATGTCCCAGATGGAAAAGATTTTATTTGCCCTATCAAAATTATTGTTGTAATTAAGAGCATTTAATAATGCAATAATAAAATAATAATAATAAAAAAACAAAATAATTTAAATATTGTGTGGAAACTTGTACTTGTATTCATTAATCTACGCACAACAATCTGTCCAGGTCGGTATCTTCAGCAATAAATACATGAAGCACTTTTAAACAAATGTTATTGTAAGCAAAAAAATAAAACCAATATTATAAATCGAGTTAAAAATTACTTTTTTAAATAAAAAGTTTAAAGTTTTAGTGAGATGGATTGTTGATGATTGTATGCGTTGCGGTCAAATTGGATATCTATACATGAACAAAGGAAAATGAAGACCTATTTAAAAAATATTTAAGATCTACAACATAATATTTCAGTAAATTTAAGACTTTTTAAAGCCTACAATTTTGATTTTGAGATTTAGGACATTTTAAGACCCTGTGGAAATTCTGATTCTATATATATATATATTCTTTAAATATAACATTGTTTTGAGAGACTTAATAAAAAATAGTTTACCATTTTGTTGGAAATAACGACTGTTCTTTTAAACTTTTTATTTTTCTTCATTAATCATAATAAGAAACACCAAAATTTGAGCAACAAATCAGAATATTAGAAGTATTTGTGAAAATTGTGCGACATTCAAAACTGGAGTTATAATGCTGCAGTTTTTAGTTGTTTCAAAATGGAATTGCAAAATTTTTAAATAGAAAAAGTCTTTTAAAATGCAATTGTATGACCTTTTTTTAAAACTTTATATTCAATAAAATAAATGCAGCCTTGGTAATAAATAATACAACAAAAAAATCAATAAATCTATTTAGCTTACCAAATGTACAGTTGTAGTCAGAAATATTAGCCCCCCTTTTTTATTGTTATTTTTTAAATGTTTCCCAAATGATGTTTAACAGAGCAAGGAACTTTTCACAGCATGTCTGATAATATTTTTTTCTCTAGGAGAAAGTCTTATTTGTTTTTAAACACCATTTTAAGGTCAAAATTATTAGCTCCTTTAAGAAATATTTTTTTTCTCTCAATAGTCTACAGGACAAACCATCATTATTACCCTGACCTGCCAAGTTAACCTAATTAACCTAGTTACACCTTTAAATGTCACTTTAACCTGTATTAAGTGTCTTGAAAAATATCTAGTCAAATATTATTTTTTTTCATCATGGCAAAGATAAAATAAATCAGTTATTGAAACTTTTATGTTTAGAAATGTGTTGAAAAAATCTTCTCTCCGTTAAAGAGAAATTGTGGAAAAAATTAATGGGGGCTAATAATTCAGGGGGGCTAATAATTCTGACTTCAACTGTACAAATCTACTGATGTCAAATTACACAAAAAATATGTGAGAAAGAAAATCACGATACATTTGCTATAGATAGAATTAACAAAAAAAAACATATTTTGAAAGCCATTATTTATCTACAAAACTGATTATTTTCAACTTAAAACCCATTACCTAAAGCACATACACAGGCTCATTGTAGATACATACCCCAGTCTAAATTTCTGAACAGCGCAAATTATGTAGCCAGAGGTATATGTAGCTGCATTTTGTCTTTAAAATGAACGCTACAGGGAGGTATGACACTGCTGACGGCTTCTGTTCCTTTAGTGCTACCAGCTGACCGTTTACCTCTGTGTGGACGGCTTTTCTGATGTTACCAGTTTGCCCAGTGGCTCGTGGAGTATATAGGCGGACTCGGGATGCAGAGTGGAGTTGACCACGATGACAGGGTTTGAGTCTGGTGAAGAACAGTTCCAGAAACCAGGTCAAACAAAAGCAAAAAAATATAAATAAAATAAATAAGCAAGAGGCAGAAATGGTGAAATCATGCAGCCGAGACAGCTTCTCATTTTCTAGACTGCTTTTGAAAACACTCGGTTGGGTTTAGGGTAGGTGGGTCAATCGGACAGTCAGTCAGTCAGCTGAAGTGTGTATTTTGCACTCTGATGGATTTATGTGAGAAGAGCACACGCTAGAGAAATTTGAGATCATCAAAAAGTGTACATAGGGGCCTCTGGCAGATTTGCAAAGACAAAAACTGCAAGCAGATTTCAGTTACGTATTTCGCTGTCCCCAGAAATATAGACCTGAGTACAGATCTGCAACAAGCCTGGGGTTGAGTATATTTCTCCCCCTGTCATTCCAATTCAATGTAAACTTCAGTTAAACTCAATTGTGATTTCTCACTATTGGTGCCATGTTTCTCTGGTAAGTGTAGTACTGTGTGAGGGGGAGCGAGAGAGAGAAAGTGACATGAAACTGTAGCCGAATAGAAACTCAGTCTGGCTCTCTTCAAGCTCTTGCAGTGCCAAGTCTGAGTGTGTAACTATAAATGAGAGTGAGGGTGGTCTGCGAGGTCAGTGAACAAAAATATCCACATACCTTTACCTAGCTTTTATAGGCTGATACTGTTTATATAAAGCTAATTATAATTACTACAGACTAAACCCTCACCCAAATGCTGCAATGAAGCTCAATCTTTTGGTATGCAGGTTGAAGTGAGAAACCCTGAGATGTGCTTTTTGAATATTACTTTCTATGTACAGTAACTGTTTATGAACGCAAAACGAAGTCCTTTTTTGGAACAAAATCAATTGTACAAATCATCTAATTGACAATAAGGATACATATAGTGTCTCATAATTTAAGAGAAATCCTCATGAAAGCCCTGTAGCGACCAAACCTTTATCAACAGAAAGAATCCACTTTTATTTGATGAGAAGCATATTTTGTGGATAGAAAATGCAATGAAGGTCATTTTAACTGTTTTGTCATTTAAAACTTTATGTTTCTGATCAAATCGATGAAAGACCAAACCCAAAGTTTGTTAGGAAGTCAGTAAAGGTGGAGGTGAAGTTTCAAGGTTTGGTTATTGGTTTTTGCAGCAGATGTTGAGCATATATCAGAATATCAGAAGCCCTGTCAGCAACATGTGGTTCCTACTTTGCATTCATCACACAAACAGTCAGCAATTTTAAAGCTGAAAACACTGAAATAATAAAATGGCAGCCCAGATTCCTGAACTTAACCTGATTGAGAATTAAACATTGAAAGAAATCCACTATAGTCCGCTGGATAAGGAATTCTCACCAGTGTATCAGATATTAACAGAGGTGTTTCGTTTCTACCACTCATTGCAAGCAGTCAATCAACCCCTGGACTATCTGACCAATCAGACAAGAGCCGGCTCTCAGAAATGAGCGGTTTAGAAAAAAACTAATATTTATTCATTCATTTATTTTCTTTTCAGCTTAGTCCCTTTAATAATTAGGGGTCGCCACAGTGGAATGACCCGCCAACTTATCCAGCATATGTTTTACACAGAGTATGCCCTTCCAGCTGCAACCCAGTACTGGGAAACATCCATACAGACTCATCCACATACATACACTACGGACAATTTAGTTTATTCATTTCACCTAAAGCGCATCTCTTTGGACTGTTGGGGAATCCAGAGCACCTGGAGGTTATTATTATTATTATTATTATTATTATTATTATTATTATTATTATTATTATAGGTTTGGTTATTGGTTTCTGGAGCAGATGTTGACCAAATATCAAAATATCAGAAGCTCTGTCAGCAACATGTGGTTCTTTTCCTGCGTTCATCACACAAACAGTCAGCAATTTTAAAGCTGAAAACACTGAAATAATGAAATGGCAGCCCGGAGTCCTGATCTAAACCTGATTGAAAATCAAACATTGAAAGTTTAAAATGGTAAAAAAAAAAATCCACTACAGTCAGCTGGATGAAGAGTAGATGAAGAGTTCTCATCACTGTATCAGGTGTTTAAATGGGTGTTTTGTTTCTACCACTCACTGCAAGCCGTCAAACAATCCCTGTACTATCTGACCAATCAGAGAAAAGCAGGCTCTCAGAAATGAGCAGTTTAGAAAGAACAAATGTTTAAATGAAGCAATAGAATGGTTTGAAACTCTTTGGACATGATTAAGAAAAATAAAGTGCTTTTGTTTTACCTTGGATACATGTAAATGAACTGTAGCAGACCTCCAAAACAAAACAAAAAAGGGAACAAAATTACATAATAGGAGGACTTTAAAGGGATTTACTCTCCCCAAAAATGGTTCCAATCTTTTACAAGTTTCTTCATTCTCTTGAATTTACATTTATAGTAGAAAAACACTATGGAAGTCAATGGTTACTGGCAGGTTTCTTCAGAATATGTTCTTTTGTGTTTGAAGAGTGAGTAAATGTTATGACAGATTTTTCAGTTTTGGGTGAACTATCCCTTTAACAGCAGATGTAAACATGTCATAGTAACACACGTACCTGCACTCTATTATAAAGGCTAAACTTCCTCCTTATTGTTTTCCCTGATGAATCACTTCTATGATGACTGTATTAACAAGCGTGTCCGAGTCGAGGTGACATTGACGGTGCTTTGTGTATCAATACTAGCACCAAATGACCTCTAAACCAAAGTCACAGAACTGAAAAGCTCTCCTCTCTTCAGCCAAAACTTTAACTGCATTCAAAAAGAGCTGCTTAAAAGCACATAACTGCAGACGCGCAGCAGAATCTGGTTTCAACCTGAAATCGATATGACACGTTTGTTTGTCCTGGACGCAAACATTTGACTGTCCTTCTCTCCTTCCCCTCCATTCACAAGCTATCCTAAATCCGCCAGTATGCGGAGTGTGTATCAGTGTGTGTGTGACGGATTACGGCGAGGCAAAGCACTGCTAAGCCCCTCTATTACTCGATAATCCCACAGGAGTGTGTACACACGCTCTCGCTGAACACGCACTGACAAACACAGAGTAAAGATACACACGCGAGTGACAAATGAGAGGCAGAACAACACACTTGGAGAGCAGACTGGCCATAATTTTGAATAACACCATACTAATATACAAATACAACAATGCTACTTACAGTATGCTTGAATGAACATATCAAAAATATCAATATAGTACATATGCAATCACTTATGAGTATGAATCATAAATAAGTGTAGAAAACTATTATGGATGTTTTATGATATTAATAGACGTGTTATAAGCTTCATTGGTAAAAAAAATTGTCAAAAATCAAATATTTTATTATAAGGTTATATTTAAAAGTAATGATCACACATATTCAAATAATCAAAGGTATTATAAAGCAATTACAGAATCACTAATAAATGTAAATAAAGCAAATGAAAGCATTGTGTACTATTATATACAAAAACACTACTTGGATGAAAATATAAAAAATCAATATAGTAAATATGCAATCACTAATAAATACAAATAAAGCAACAATAAGTATAGCAAACAGTTTTCATTAATTATAAGGTATTATTAAGCAGTTGCAGAATCACTAATAAATGCAAATCAAGAAAACGAAAGCATCATGTACTATTATTAATATGCATGTTATATTATAATTATGATTATTATTAATACACACTTATTATTAATGAGTGTAAATATTAATAAAAAAAGTTAAATAGAAAATATACTCATTAAATATACACTCACTGGCCAATTTATTAGGTACACCTGTCCAACTGCTCGTTAACGCACATTTCTAATCAGCCAATCACATGGCAGCAACCCAATTCATTTAAGCTGTGTTCACACTGCACTTTTCTCCCCATAGACTTCCATGCATATGCATGTGAATGCATCAGACCAGAAACCCAAGCTTGTGTGACAAGTTTTCACAGTTCGCTTTGTTCGAAAATTCAAGCTTGCTGAACTCTGACCTGCGAAATCACATCACATAATTGCATGAGACTAAACAAAGCTCAAAACATGACCTCTCTGGACAGAAATTTAAAACATGGAGAAATCATTGACTTTTTTGTAATGTCTAATTATCTTTTCTAATCCCTCCCCTTTTCGCAGCGCTGCATGACAGAATTTAGCATGCTTAAACTCTAGTGTGACCGCAGCTTGAGGCATGTAGACATGGTCAAGACGATCTGCTGCAGTTCAAACTGAGCATCAGAATGGGGAAGAAATGGGATTTATGTGACTCTGAACATGGCGTGGTTGTTGTTGCCAGATGGGCTGATCTGAGTATTTCAGAAACTGCAGATCTACTGGGATTTTCACTCAAAACCATCTCTAGGGTTTATGGTCAGAATTGTCAGAAAAAAAGAAATATACAGTGAGTTGCAGTTCTGTGGGCGCAAATGCCTTGTTGATTCCAGAGGTCAGAGAAGAATGGCCAGACTGAGCTGAAAGAAAGGCAACAGTAACTCAATTACAACTGAGGTATGCAGAAGAGCATCTCTGAACACACAACCTGTCAAAACTTGAGGCGGATGGGCAACAGCAGCAGAAGACAAGACCTGGTGCCAGGCTCATCAAAACTGGACAATAGATGGTTGGAAAAATGTTTTCTGGTCTGATGATTCTCAATTTGTGCTGCGATATTAGGATGGTAAGGTCAGATTTTGGCATCAACAACATGAAAGCATGGATTCATCCTGTCTTGTATCAATGGTTTAGGGTGGTGGTGGTGGTGTAACGGTGTGAGGGATATTTTCTTGGCACACTTTGGGCACATTAGTACCAATTGAGCATCGTGTTAACGCCACAGCCTACCCGAGTATAGTTGCTGACCATGTCCATCCCCTTACGACCACAGTATACCTATTTTAAACCTTAGATTGGTTTCTTGAACATGACAATAAGTTCACTGTACTCAAATGGCCTCCACAGTCAACAGACCTCAATCCAATAGTGCACCTTTGGAATGTGGTGGAATGGGAGATTTACATCATGGATGTGCAGCCAACAAATCTGCAGCAACTGCATGATGCTATCATGTTAATATGGATCAAATCTCTGAGGAGTATTTCCAGTTTTTTTGTTGAATCTATGCCACGAAGGATCATGGCAGTTCTGAAGGCAAAATGGGGTCCAGCCCAGTACTAGTAAGGTGTACCTAATAAAGTGGCCGGTCAGTGTATTGTAAATGTTTAGGTATTATTATTCATTATTATGGTAATTATATTAATCATTGTTCATATATTATTTACTTATCATTTAATAATCTCATAAAAAAAATGAAATATAGGATTCCGAATTCTTCAAAAATGGTTAAAAAATCATCACTACATTTAGCTACTATAAGTGGCATGTTATGAAAAAATATTATAAACAACATGGTATTATTATAATTAGATATTATTATTCACTCTATTGTTTTTAGATATTATTAGCAGCATATTAGCTCCTGTTAATATTCTTAAAAATTTATTTTAAATTGATCTAAATTATAAAAACAAAATGAATTCTAAGATATCTAGAATAAAAAAAAAAACCAACAAATGGTCTCAAACTCCGAACGCAACTGCTATTTAAACAAACCATAAACCATATAAGTGTGTTTGCACACAATTTACACACAGTCGGCTGGAGTTTTCGGTTTCAGTGCACCTCCACCCACAGGCCTCTTGCATAAAACACCACCAAGCTCTCTAGCAAAATTCAACACGCAGCCACACACAACAACACAACCCATTATCACCAATATACTGCTGTGAAGAGCGAAACCTACATATAAACCCACAACAGCATCACGCTGGATTCACAAGCACTCAACACAAAACGACCACACACACACACATCATGCACCAAAGCTCAGCGTGAGGCCCTGTTCAAAGCCATTCACACACTGCGAATCACGCAGAGACGGCTTTATGTTTCTGAGAGCAGGGCCGCAGGACTCGGGATGGAAGCTTTTTTTGAATTGTGGCGAATTGGGACGACGTGCAATTGTGTTTGGTGTGGCCTTGTTTGGCTCCGCGATGCCGGCCAAAAGAAGACAGACTGAAGGGTTGCTTTGAGGACACTGCTGTGATCATAACAATAGTCACGTCTGCCCACACAGCACTGGCTGAATGATGTCCTACACAGAAACCAGGGCTATTGGAAACTTTAAGATTTGCAATGCTAATCTATGAATGTGACCAAGTTAGATAACGAGGTCAAAGGAAAATTGGGTTGGATTTTATATCCATAGAAAGCATGAGTAAAAGTGTGTACTTTAATGCTAGGTTCACATCAAATGTAAAGAGAGAATGTGCATCGCGTCACTTAAACTACATTAGTTTTGGGATGCTTTTCGGTTAATGCAAATTATTTCTACGAGTTGTATTGTTGAATGGGCCCTTTGCACATTTCCAGGTTTTTTAATAGCGGAAGTTGTCATAGCTGAGTAAACTATGAGTGTAGTGATAGGAAGAATACAACAAATATTTATTTTACAATCCTATTTGCTGAAATAATAAAAGGAAAAACTCCACGATTGTTACATACTGTACATGATGAGACAACAGAGATGAGAATCCACGTGCAGTTTATAATCAAGAGTAGTTAGGCAGGCAATGGTCAAACAGGTACAAAATGAAGCATGAGGGTAATCCAAAGAACATGGTTAAAATAACAGGCAAATAGTCAGGACAGGCTGCATTACAGCATAAACAATGAAACAAAGTCCAAAAACAGGGGAAGGCAAGACAAGGAAATTGCACCGTAATGCCAACAGTGAACAAGACTCAGCTTTAAAAAACAAATCTTCAGAATCTGTCACAGGAAAACTACCAGTAAACTAAACTAAACTATAACAAAACAAAAACAAAGAGTGCTTGATCAGGTGTTAATCATAAAGCATCGCGCTGTTATCTCTCTGTGCAGTATATAAACAGAGTAATATCTCCTCTCCTGTGAGCACTCCTTTTAGCAGTCCTGTAATCATTCATTCATGACAAATTAAACATTTAGATAACACCGAGGTAATAAATAAAGGGTGAGAAATGAGCATGACAGGCCAGATCCCCACACACAGACTACCTGAAAACAGCACGCAACCTGATAGTTTGACAATCACACAACCTGCTCCGAATGATAAATATGACCCCATGTAGACAGAAAGGAAAGACCCATGACGGTGAATAAGCACACTGTACACAAGCTTTTACCGGCTGTGACGTTTACTTGATTATTGCTCTTAAGCTACATTCATGAACTACTTAGTTATATCAAATTCTTTACATTTTATTTTAAACAACACCACTTTTTTGAGAGTGGGCTCATTTTATAACCCAGTTAAACAGTTGAGTTTTACCATTTTTTAATCCATTCACCTGATCTCCACAACAAAGGCTCAATCTTAAAATGTACCCCTGAAAACATTTCTGGAGATTGTGAATTATGTAGCCAGAAGTAAATTTGGTTGCATTTAATTTTTTAAATGAATGCTTTGGGGCGGTATGACGATGTCCCTTTTCGCGCTTACCAGCTAACCGCTTACCTCCATATGGACAGTTTTCTGGCAGTTACCAGTTTGTTCAGTTAGCTCGCCATTTACGCTGGTAGACTTGAGACACAGAGAGGAGATGACCACGACGACGGGGTTTGAGTCTGGTGAAGAACGGTTCCAGAAATCAGGTAAGACCAAAACAGAAGCAAAAAAACAAAATAAACAAGTAAATTACAGGGTAAGAATGTGGTAAAATCAGAAAACAAGGTTAAAACCAGGCGAGGGCTTTTCTTTTTCTGAATTGCTTTTCAGATTTGTTTAGGGTTTCGGTTTAGGGAAGTTGGTGGGTGGCTCAATCTGTGCTTTTGAAAACACTATCAGTTGGGTTTAGGGAAGGGGGGGTCAGTCGATCGGTCAGTCAGTCAGTCATTCAGTCAGTCAAACAGTCAGTCGACAGCGGCCTCTGGTGGATTTACGAGAGAACAGCAGGCGCGAATGGCACTTGCTAGAGAAATTTGAGATCTCAAAAAGCGTTCTTATTGGACCTCTCGTAAATTTGCAAAAACTGGTAAAAAGAATGAGCACTTTTAGCTTAGCTTACACAACAGCTAATAACAAGCTAACTTCCGTCATTATAGCCAACGTGTACAACTGCTTGCATCGCAACCATGAATATATTTGTGAGAGAAGATTCAGAACTATTTTCATGTGCTCTGTAATATCATTGTGCCTGCTGCAGCCATGGTACTGAGACAAAATTGCTTAATTATAACACCAAATTGACTGTAAAGTTCTAGCCACAATGGCCACAAAATAACAACTTTTTCATTTCCCTCTTAATAGACAATGTAACTACAGAAGAGTCAAGCATTTAATAGTAAAATTATCAAAATTCTTTGGTCATTTTTGAGAGTAGGCCTACACAATATTCGAAAAATCTAGCACTGCAATATTTTTAGTTTTGCAATATATAACGCGATATGAATACAGTTTCACCAGATGACTTGTATATCTCTATTTGGAAAGAATTTATATTGTTAGATGTTATTGGTATTGTTATTAGATTGTATATTGTTATTATATGATTCGATAGTGGGAGTGCATCTCCATAAAATCTAATAAACAAAATATAAATTTCCCTGACACATTTTCGCTGTTGTTTTTGCCATTTGCAGTGCGTTTCTGTATTTGCATATGTTGTGAGTATTTTCTTGCACATTTTTTGTCAATGATTGATGAATTAATGTTTGCTATTTGCATCCCCATAAACAATCGATAAACTTTTTGAGGGTACCTCGACACATTTTCATTGTGGTCTGTGCTATTTGCAGTGCGTTTCTGTATTTGCATGTGTTGTGACTATTTTCATGCATAATAATCTATAAATAAAATCAAGAATAAGATACAATTGAAATAAAGTGTTTTATCGTTTCCAGAGTCTAAAGCACAGTAACCGAATGATAAAAATCAACATTATTCAATAAATTTAATCATTGTAAAAGTCACAAGCGGTACAATTTCTTATGCCTGAATGCTTTTAAGGTCAATATACAGACACAGGCATCAAAAACACATGCAAATGATGAATTATAATACAAACTCAACACTGCATATGCTCCGATGTGACTATTGCAAAGGATCATATTGCAATATCGATGCTGAAATTATTTATTGTGCAGCCCTATTGGAAAGAGATGCTAATGGTCTAATCAGATTCAATGATCTATGCTAAGCTAACCTAAAAGTGCTCTATGCCAGACCTGGAGAGCGGTCGAATGGATTAAAAAATGGTAAAACTCAACATCCTAATGCTTCATGCAAAAAGTGCAGAGATCCTTTACAAAGCTAGTTACATTTTATATTCTTTAATTTTCTGCATATTAAATATTGTAAACATACACACTCAAAAAGGTACACTTCAGTGCCGCACAGGTGGACATTAGTACCTTTAAGGTTTAGGTTGCTGAAAGAATCATTTGCTCCTTTTTTCCAGCTTCTTGATTGTTTTTTCGTGCTTCACTCTCGCTTTTGTCCTTTTCTGAAAGGATTGGACGTCAGAAGCACTTCAAGAATTACTTGCATGTTATTAATATCAGTTCACAAAGTTCGTTATTTCGAATATAGATGCATCTGCAAGCTCTATGGAGAAAGTGAAACCGCTCGCACTTTTAGACGGCCTCGTAAATCAAAAACAGGACATGGCAGATTTTGTTCTTCTTGGCGTTTCCTTTGTTTTCAATCTCCTAGCTTGTCGCTCACGCAAGTGACCTTCCTCTGTAAACCAATAGTGCTCAGCTGCACGTTTTGCAAAGGGTACCCAAAAAGTGGTACAGAACGGTTCGCATTTTGTTACCTTTTTACATTGGAAACGGCCATAAAAGAGTACCGTACTGTACCAATCCGTAGATACAGGCTATTAATTTACTATGTGGTATACATTTGTACTTTTAGGTATTGAAACGTACCTTTAAAGACCTGTTGGGAACGAAAATGTGCCTTTTGAAAAGGTACTGCAGCAGTGAGAGATTTTGTACCTTTATTTCTGAGAGTATACAATGCAGAACATTGTAAACTACTGATGTAATTTCGTCCTGATTTATATTGAAATGTTTTTTAAAACCTTTTTTTAATTTGTAAAGTAGGTGCCATTTTTCAGATCTATTTATATTAACTTTGAGATGGCAAATCCCAACAAATGAAACCAGTTATTTAAATTTTCGCTCAGCGCCTTTATTTTGACTTGAGTATCATTTCTGAGTATTTTTACACCCATGTTGTTCTGTAAGCAGACATTTTTTGGTATATTATTTCTGACCTTTGCTGTTGCTGAAACATCTCCAGTGATGTGGGTTGCAAAGCAGAACATTGCCGATCGTTCATTGTGAGAAATCAAGCATAGACAAAACTTCAGCAAATGTCAAGCGTACACAGAGTCCATCAAGATATGAGGTAATTCTGAATATTAAAAGGAATCTAATAGCAGCAACACTTCTCCGAATATTACTTCACATTGATTGCTTGGCTCTCCTTCTCCTTGACCCGGTTTTCAAAGGACGAGGATTTTTATAAATAACCTCTATGAACCTGCATGTTTTTGTAAGTTGTGGGTTTAAAGCCTAGATTGAATGCAACATGACTCCGCATCTGACTTGTGTGTTTTCAGCATTGCTTCTGACCTGCAGGCTCGTGCACCGGGTCAGCGGGTCACCTTTCACACACGCCACCAAATCCTCTGCCTGTTTGGATGGGTTATATGACATAAAATTGGCTTCTAAACATGGCAAGCCATTTTCACATTCACTTAATTAACCTTATTCTAAAATGCGGAAGTGCGCCTGTTTTCGGGATTGTCTTAGAACTTCCGATTCAGTCGCCTATGGGAGAAATGACTAGGAATAATAAACGGCAAAAAACAGTCAAACTACTTGCTCTACAAACAAATGTTTGCATGACTATACAGACCAAGTAGAATAATATAACAAGGAAATATCAGTTTGCAACATCAAACAGCGAAACGAGCAGTTTTTAATGTCTAAAAATGAATGGAAGTGAATGAGACCGGAAGTCTCGTGCCAAAAAGATTCAAATGGCAGCGCCCGCTCGTCTGCGGAGAATAAGGTCAATAGACTGTATTAGTATCTATTTCCATGAAACTAGTACCTATTTGTTCTATATGATATCTTTTTTATGAAGTACTTATCTATTAGCTACTAGAGTTAGTTATTTAGGTACTAGTGGTTGTACTTTTTCCCATGGGTTGCGGCTGGAAGGGCATCCGCTGTGTTAAAACATGCTGAATAAGTTGGTGGTTCATTCCGCTGTGGCAACCCTGGATTAATAAAGGCACTAAGCCGAAAAGAAAATGAATGAATGAATGGTTGTAGTTTAGTTACTAAAACTTTCCAGATAGAACTTACAGATATATTTACATGTTAAGTAGATGCTAGGTCTTATTTATTACATACTAGTATTTTCCTATTACTTCTTATAGATATGAGTATATATTCATTCGGTTCTTGTAGTTATTACATGAAAAATAGTAATTAATTATTAGATATTGAAACTTCTTAGCTACTGATACTTGTAAGGATGTAGTAGACGCTAGTAAAATTTTAAATAAGTTATACTAAGCAACTAACTCAGCAGAAAACCTGCCCTTCAGGACCGAGTTTGTACACCCCTGAAATATTCTCTGGCCATTCCTTTTATTCATAATATAAGATGGGTAAAAAATTGGTGTGACTAGTAAAATAAGACTTGTTACTAGTAATTATTACAAAAGTTATTGTCTAATAAATAAGTAGCAGTATTAACTGAATAAATGCTAGTATTTAATAATAAAACGAGCATATATTTAACAGGTTTAAGTATAAAATAATTAGGTACTGGCATATTATTATATATAATATATATAATAACAGAAAAATCTATTTAAAAAATAAGCTTATGCTTAATGATTCAACACTAGTATTTCATATTTTAATAGTATTTAAGTATTATTAAGTAATTACTGGTATAATTATTAAGTACTAGCAGTGGTTTTACCCTTTGACCTTTTAAAATTACTGAAGAGTGAGTAGTGAGTATTTTGCTGTAAAAAGCTGATGCATTTACATGTAATTTGTGGATGTGTGTGAGCGTAACATTCTATAGGGCATTTAGTTATTGCCCAGCAGGCACACAACGTTATAAGAGCCTAAAATTAGGTCAGATTTAGGTTGTGACATCAGGTGACCAAAATTCAAGTCTAGCCAGCGTCTAAGGACAACGTTATTTTGATGTCCAATAATGACGTCAAATGACGTTGATATTTGGTTAATTTTAGGTTGTGTTAAAAAGTGACCAAAATCCAACGTCGAACCAAAATCTTAAACCAACACCATATTGATGCCAAATACTGACATTTATTCATCAAGTAAAGCAACCTAAATCTAACATCTGATAGACGTTATAGTAATAACGTTCACACAACGTAAAGCTGTAACATCCTTAGAGGTTGATTTTAGGTTGGACGTTGGACATTGATGTAGGCCTGATGTTGGGTTCTGACGTCAATCTGATTTTATATCCAAATAAAATGCAACATTCCCACGACATTGGGGTACAACGTTAATCTGACATCTTGTGTTTGCTGGGTGTTTAAGGCTATTTCAGTCATCATACAGTAAATACAGTAAGTCATCTTCTCATCAGTGAAATGCATCTTAACAGTCTCTGGGTCATTGTATAAACAGATTTTGAACATCGTCTTGGACACTTTTAATGCTTACAAACAGTTTAATTGGACAGGAATCCCATGTCAGATTTTTTTAATCGACTATCTTAAAAATAAGTACGGTAGTAGCATGAAAACAAATACTTTTTCAAATTAAACGTGTAAAATAACTTGCCATATCTAAGAACAGTCAAAAATCTGGGTAACTAGTAGTAGTAGTAGTAGTAGTAGTAGTTGTAGTTGAAGTAGTAGACAGTGTAATAGTATTGATTGTTATTGAGTAATTGTTACGGAGATTATTGAAGTAGTAGTTCATGTAAGTAGTAGCAGAAGTAGTAATGGTGTGGTAGTTACAGTAGTAGTAGTAGTCGTTGTTGGTGTAGTAATATCAGTAGTAGATGTTGTTGATGTAGATGTAGTAGAAGTGATTGTGGTGGTGGTAGTAGCAGTAGTAGTAGTAGTAGCAGTAGACGTTGTTGTATTAGTTGTAGCAAACACTATAGTAGTATCAGTAGTGGTAGTCGTTGTAGTAGTATCAGTATTAGTAGACATTGTAGTAGTAGTAGTCGTGGTTGTGGCTGTAGTAGAAGCAGTAGTAGTTGTAATATAAGTAACTTTTTGTAGTAGTAGTTGGTGTAGCACTTGTGATTTATTATTATTGTTGTCAGTTATTACTGTTGTCCTTTCTTTCTTTTTACTCTCATTTTTACTATCATACATTAATAAGCATTGTTGTTACTCCCTACCTCTGACTGGTTTCTTTCTATATGTTTTATGTATATCTGTGACACTTGCCTCATTTATTGATTTATTAGTTATTGTTCCTTATGTATGTACTCTGTCCTGTCCACCAAGTTACCTTTACATGCATACACACACTCACACGCACACACTCACGCACATACCAGTACATGACTATATTGTTGTTGTTTTTGTTTTGTTTTTGTTTCGTTGCTTTGTATTTGTTATTTGTTGACGTTTTCTTGTATTTGTATGATTTTTGCATATTCTAATAAAAAAGAAAAAAGAAAAAAAAAATCTGGGTAACTTGTAACTAAAACGGTTGCCAGATAACATCAGCATTCATGTCTAGAATGATGGAATGTTAATCATTTTAAAAACAACCCATGAACAGAAGTACTGAATTCCCCATGCACTGTTTGCGTGTGATGTCAAGATTTTCGGCAGTAAAAGTATGACCCAATGACCCAGTCTGTCAGACACAGAACATTTGGCACCTGAGAATAACAGTTGTTTGGTTTCAGATGCAGCCTCTACGAACCACTTGGATAATTAAAAAGCGTTTGTGCTCTTAAGTCCCTAAAGGGCATCAGTGTAAGAGGCTGTTTAGATAAAGGATAAACTTGTGAATGCATCTGTGTGCATTTAGAATAAAGATATTATTAGAGAGAGAGTTAGTGTATTGTACTGTAGATTATCATAGTAACTTTACGGCTCGTTCAACAAACATATTTGTAACAACACTGGTTATATAGGTGTAACCGGAAAGACTGGTTAAAACAATTTGAATATAAAAAAAGGTTTTCATTTTAGTATGTATTATATAGAATATTATGAATAATATGAAAAACAAGACTGTTATGATAGATTCAACCGAGGCTCATTCTGTAAACATACCTCTATATACATGTCTGGAGACCGCCAAATACGTCCAAGAAGGTAACTATTATTGCAGTTTTATTTTTGCGAATCCCCCAGAGGCTGTGGTGTCTGTTTTTTAAGATCTCAGATGAACTCCACTGTTCAAAGTAGTACCTCATTCAAAAACACAAAGTTTTTAGACTCTCCGTGTTTAATTTTCTTTTTATATACATGACTATGCCGTCAAATTGTTGTATTAACACAATATCCCAGTAGTGCGAAATGGCTGTACATCATCACTGGAGAGACACTAAGGCACTTTGCCAACAGCCTCGATCCAATGTACGCCTCCCACCAGTGCCAATTTACAGCCATATCGCACTGCTACTCATGTGATATTACTCTTCCATATATATTTATACAACAGTTCTGTCTGGTTCTCGAATCTGATTGGCTGATAGCCGTGATATATTTAAGTATTATTGGAACTCGTAAAGCCTCTTTACCCTTTGTGTATTACTCCACCCACATACAGACAGCAAAAAGCAGACACTACAGATCTAAAGTTTAAAAGATGCTTGCTCAGCTGTTTAACTGTCAGCTAATGATTTAAATCCAACGCGGAAGAAAGTAGTTCCTCATACAAAAAGGTTTTTGAGAGTCTCCATGTTTGATTTTGTTTTTATATACACAATTATGCCGTCAAACGGTTGTATAAACGCAATATCACACTTGTAGCAGTGCGATATGGCTGTATATCGGCACTGGTTGGGGCACAAAGGCACGAGGCCGTACGCTTCCCACCAGTGCCGATATACAGTCATATCGCACTGCTACGAGTGTGATATTGCTCATTATATATTTATATATATATATATATATATATATATATATATATATATATATATATATATATATAAAAATAATACATACATACATATATATATATATATATATGTATATATATATGTATATATATATATATATGTATGTATGTATTATTTATATATATATATATATATATATATATATATATATATATATATATATATATATATATATATATTTTTTTTTTTTTTTTTTTTTAATTTATTTTTTTTTTTTTTGGGGATATGCCTCCTTAAAAAAATTGCTTTTTTCATATGAATTAAATCCTGTGAATTGGTATAAATAAGCCACTTTTCTGACAATTTGTAAAATAGTCATTAGTAAAAAGTTTCCTTGTGTGATTGGTCATATTCCTTATTTTTATCACCAGATCAGAGTTAAATCCCACCCCTAGGTCAAAGGTGAAATTAATTTTGGGTTCAATTTTGGGACAATAATATTACAGCGTGTCGTAGAGCTGAAGGTTTATTCCTCTGACCTTTCAATGTTCCAACTTCCAATCCAGCAAATGAGGGTCAATGTGCTGAGTGACATGTTTATGGCAGCAGTGCATGCAGTTTTAGTTAATTTGCACCCCAAGCTGCCATTCAGAAAGAACATGGAAAACAGATGCATCATACAAGTCAGTCAGTGTGCGAATGTTTGATATAAAGGCATGTAGCTCACCGACAAAATCAAATCAAATTAAATCAAATAAAAACCACCCTCAACTCATTTCAAAGAAATTCTGCAGAATGTTCAAATGCAGTAACCATTGAACCCATATTAGTTATTTTCTACACTGTAATAAAATCAGTTTCTGTATTTTGTGATTCACAAGTGTTCTCTGTTTATTTACAGTAGTGAATCGAATTATGGGACCTTAATCTCTGCTCTGTCAACTTTTGAGTTCAAAAGAAATTTCAACTCTAAAGTTAAACAAAGTGACTTTTATTGACATTTTAGCATTTATATCTAAAATAATATAAATGTATTGGAAATTATATACAGAGAAACAAGTCTGTAAAATAATAAAAAGTTTTACAAGGTTACACTTTATTACAAGATTTTTGTACCTTAATATACAACACCAACCTAGACAATATATCACATTAAATTATCTGAAATGTTAATAAACGTCCCTTTTTGAATTCTTTTAAGGTTAAGGTTAAAAGTTCTTGGAAGCAAGATTAAGGTCCCATAATGCAATTCAAAACATAAACAATGGGTTAAAATAAAAACATGAATCACAAAATACGGAAAACAGCTAATTTACAGATATTTTTACAATGTACTGTGGATGTAAATTTGTCCATTTCCAACATTCTTCAAAATATCTTCTTTTGCATTCAACAGTAGAAAAGAAACTCATAAAGCTTGGAAACCAATTGAGAGCGAGTAAATTGTAATTTTAGGGGTTAACTGTCCCTTTAAGAAGTGAAAAGTGTGAGGATGTTGGGTTGGACAGTTGCAAGTTTAGCCTTGTGATTGCGATGTGCTTTGGTGTTTATGCTAGTAATTTATTTATTCTCCCTCTTTTCTAGAAAGCGCTCCACTGAGATGGTGGTGTGAAAGGACACAGTTTTAAGTGCTGAGGGGGAGAGGGACTCGGGCACAATGGAATGCCAGCACCGCTCCTGCCAAGAACACTTTTCCCATGCGCCCCGGAGCCAAGACTTCCCCCAACAGCCAAGAATAGCACTGCTGTCCTCACACACTCACTCACACACACAAACACATAAACTATGACTTCAAAAGGGTCATAAAGGACACACACCTGACAAAAAAAAACCTAAACAAGACTGAAATTAGCAATAAGAAGATGACTAGCTGAGATAGGTAGAACGCTCAAAAATCAATTACTCATTTTCATTTGGGTCCAAACTTTTATCTAATTATACTTTATTTCTGTTGAGCACAAAACACATTTTGAAAGTTGGATGAAGCAAAAACCAACTCCTTAACCCCTTCAGACCCTGCATCCATTACAATGGACATCACATGACATCCCATGTTTTTTTCACTTCCAGGGCATTTTACCAAATTTTAATCCAACAGTCCCTGAGAGTGGACATTTTTCATCCAATCAAATGGCAGTGACGTAATGCATGACGTAATTTGAAAAAAATCCACTCAACATTCCAAACAAGTAAGCCACATTTACATGGTTTTATTCAGATGTATTAATATATTTGCAGATATTTCATAGATTGTATGTAAAAAAGAGGGATTTAACTTACTAATTAAAGTTACAAATCGATTGTAGAATTGCAAGCTTTAGATCAGGATTTTTTTAAATATGTTTGTCCATTACGATAGACAGTGGGTTCAAAGGTCTGTTATTAAAATTAAATCTCCAGCAATGCTGATTGAGCTCTTTTATATTCAAAATGTATATCAATGCACTATTTTTTTGAGTCACTGTTACCAGAGGTAGAGGGAGAAATTGAGGCAGTGGAAGGTCAGGATCAAGAAGATGGAGAAGATCATGACCATTGTAATGATGATAGTATAATGTTAGGGAAGTACAACTGTTTTGACCTGATGTCCACTACAATGGACAAAAAAAATAAATAAAAAAATACACCTAAAGAGTGATGATTTTAAATTTAAATAAGTCGTCACCTTCTTGCTGGTTGATGACAACATTCATCTTTAAAAAGTCTGTCCATTTTATTAAGAGATTTCATCATTACAAACTATTTGAATCTCTTTGATGTGGCATGACATCACTGAATATAAATTCATAAAAGAACCATTTTCTGGTTAGTAAGTAGAGTTCATGTATAGTTCAGTATGCATGCTTTTATTGCAATCAGAATTATAAAACCCCCTGAATTATTAGCCCCCCTGTTTTTTCCCCCCAATTTCTGTTTAACGGAGAGAAAAAAAATTTCAACAGATTTTTTAAAAATAATAGTTTTAATAGCTCATCTCTAATAACTGATTTGTTATTATCTTTGCCATGATGACAGTACAAAAAATTTTTCTAGATATTTTTCAAGACACTTCTATACAGCTTAAAGTGACATTTAAAGACTTAACTAGATTAATTAGATTAACTAGGCAGGTTAGGGTAATTAGGCAAGTTATTGTATAATTACGGTTTGTTCTGTAAAAATATAGCTTAAAGAGGCTAATAAATTTGACCTTAAAATGTTTTTTTTTTTAAATAAAAACTGCTTTTATTCTAGGCAAAATAAAACAAAAAGACTTTCTTCAGAAAAAAATATGATCAGACATACTGTGAAAATGTCTTTTCTCTGTTAAACATAATTTGAGAAATAAAAAAATAAAAAATTCAATGAGGATTTAATAATTCTGATTGCAACCGTACATGTACATGAGCAGAATATTGAGCTCATTCTAATTTTGACCAAAGTGCACACAAGCTTTTTAAAGATTTTTCTTTCGCTTTGGTCGAAAATCACTTGTGTATAACAAACCAATGAAATAAATTGGTTTCGTAACGCAGCACTTTCTGCGTCCAGTGTGAAAGCTGCTTCACTCTGCCAAGAGACTATGGAAGGAAGAAGAGTGAAATCAGCTCACTGAACACTGCTGAGCAGTACGGCACAGCATACCTTTTTTTCTCTCACATTTAACTATTTTTCTCTTTTGGCTAAAAACCAAAAATGCCATTGTGATAGTTTTAAACACTGTTTACACCTGTATTCAGTGTCATCCACTTCTAATCGTATTTACAAAAACTCATAAAAAAACAGATAAAAATTGTAAAATGAACATATTTTGTCAGTCCAATACACTATTGTGGTAATTCTGAACTTCTGATTTAGTGGCTAATTCATATTCATTGAATGATCTCATTTTAGTATGATTTACTCATCCTCCAATGAGGGGCAGAGAACCATTTTTTCCTTACAGTAATAATTCAAATAATTTATTTTTAAAATATAAGTCATCTTTGAAACATGTATATGATAGAATCATCAAGAAAAACTGCCACTGCCAATAAAGAAAAGAGCAAATAGAAGAAATATGCAGAGTTGGGAACAAAACAATGATGCCATGGTTTATATTTTTATATTATACTTTGATCTGACAAATCCTCCAGCTTTTTAGAGTGACATCACACTTAAAAAAGCACTTCTGAAGCATTACAGTGCGCTCACCGCATCAATTTGTCATCCATTTCTCTAGGATATATTTGTTTTAAACTAACCAACAGAAAATAAAAAAACACATTGCAAAAACCCACCTTTGCCATATTAACACTTAATGGGAGATTAGGACATTCAGAAAGCATTAGAAAGCAGTGTGAGTGTGATGAATTGCTATGCTTCAGCACACACACTAAGAGGCCAGTGACCTTTAACTGGATGAGAGCTTTTACTCTAAAAGCCCATGATTGGTTTGAGAAGCTATTGGCAGAGTAGAGCTGTCTGACAGAATGCAGACACAGAAAAGAAAACCTCAGTTCATCAAGTACTCATTTTCATATGTCTCCATTAATCTCCCTTAGAATGAGCTCATATCAATGCTTTCCTAGGTCTGCCCGTGAGCATGCACTGCCTGTGTGACTATTTGCCTCGCGCATGTGAAAATGTATTGACCAAGCTTGTTAATTACTTCAAATTAAGCCATTTGGTGATTGCAACTGCATCTATAATAGCTGATAAGTTTCGGTAGTTCCTCTTGTGTCCGTTTAAATTTTTACAGTTAGCAGTGTTGCTAAATTATAAATATTAAATTCAGCTATTACATAAAAAAATTTTAACACACAAAATATAATACATAATTGAACAAAAATGTAATAATGAATCACAAATAAACATTTTATTAAATATTTTTATAACATTTAATAGCGCTGTCAAAAATATTTTTCTTGATCTCAACTAAACTATACAGTTACCAGACAAAAGCCTCGTCCCCTATCCAAGTTTTAGGAACACAAAGTGGCTTCTATAAAGGGGGAAAAACCTCTAGATTACATTAATTTTACCAAAATAAAATAAGAAAAAATTCTTGATTTTTAATTATTTAATTAGGACAGTAGGGTCTGACTTTTCTGTCAAAAGTCTTGTCACTTTACAGAAAAATATACGGTACAGAATATAAAGTCATAGTGCAGTGGGAAAAGAATAAATATTGTATATGACTTCCATGTGCTTGGACAACTGCATCCATACATCTCGGCAATGACTCAAAATAATTTATTAATAAAGTCATTTGGAATGGCAAAGAAAGCGTTCTTGCAGGACTCCTAGAGTTTATCAAGATCCTACGGATTCATCGTAAATGCCTCCTCCTTCATCTTACCCCTGACATGCTCAATAATGTTCATGTCTGGTGACTGGGCTGGCCAATCCTTGACTCAAACTTGAACTTCTTTGCTTTGAGGAACTTTGATATGGAGGCTGAAATATGAGAAGGAGCGCTATCCTGCTGAAGAATTTGCCCTCTGCTGTGGTTCTTAATGTAATGGGCAGCAGAAATGTCTTGATACCCCAGGCTGTTGATGTTGCCATCCTCTCTTCAGATCTCTCACACATCCCCATACTGAATTTAATCCTAAATCAGGATTTTTCCTTCATCAAACTTGACTGATTTGTCTGAGAATCTTGAGTCCATGTGGGTTCCAGTAGATCTTCTGCAGTATTTGTGATGATTGGGATGCAGTTCAACAGATGATTCATAGGAGAAATCTACCTTCTGCCACTTTTCCAAATGATCTAGAAATCAAGTTATTATTTGTTGCTCTTACAACTGGGATCGACGACAAGACTTTAGTCAGGTAGTGTACAGTGGTACAAATTGATATTTGAATTAAAATGTCAAATTCAGTTTGCTAAATTGAAAAACTGATCAGAAAAAATATTCATGACAATTACAATGGCCTCATGACAATCATGTTCATGACAGATTTATGACAAGTTATGTTGTCTTGCTGATGTCAAGTTGTCATGACAAAGACACTGGCTGATTTTAATTTCTTGGTGATGTCCAGCTGTCTTGACAAGGACAAAGAAAAGCTTTAATTTTAAATTTGTTTATGTCAAGTTTTCATAAAGATATCTCAAACAATATCATATTTCCATTTAAAATGACCTAACTCAGTGAAAAGAAATCTATTTCATATTTATGACATGTCTTGTCATGATTATAAAGGGTTAATGACAATCTTATAAACAAGTGTTATGTAGCTTTAATTACACTAGCCTTATTTTCATGAATTAATTTACAATCAGCACAAACATTAGCACAACAATGTTTCTTTCACGAGCAGTGGGCTATCAATGCCACTCATTCACAAATCTAGCTTTTTAAACCATACAAATTCAGACTGACATGACATCAAGCATGTAAACTACATTAGACCGCACCTACACTCATTAGAACATGCCTGAACACATGCGCACGTGTGTTTTACTCTCTAATGAGACGTACCTATAACAATCCGCACGTGTGAACACACTACAGTAAACCTGCACATTACAGTACGCCAGCTCTTCAGGCATGAATCATTAAAGCTGTGTTTCCCAAGCGGTTTGAGCAAACTAGTTTTTTTTCCTGGAGGTGTTTTATGTGAAAGTGCCTCTTTCAGCCCCAGCTGTGTTGTCTAGTAAACAGATCTGTTGCTAGGCAGATCTGAGTTATTGCTCCACCAATCACTGCCTGACTGAACGGGTGAGTAGGACACAGATTAAGCAAGAGTTATTTTTACAATTGCGCTCCAGATAAGTAGTAAAATGTAGAATTAAAGGTCATTGCTATCAAAAGGCATCTGTGTGTGTGTGTGCTGTTGTCATTTTCATTTCATGAAAAAATAAATTGGTCATATATACAGTTGAAGTCAAAATTATTAACCCTCCTATGATTTTCTTTTTAAATTTTTTCCAAAATAACGATTAAAGGAGCAAGTAAATATTCACAGTATTTCCAATAATATATATTTTTTGTAGAAAGTCTTATTTGTTTTATTTCAGCTAGAATATAAACAGTTTAAAATTTTTAAAAACATTTTAGGGTCAATATTATTAATTATTATTATTAGCCCCTAAAACTGGACGATGGCTTTATCCACATAAGATATACATTGTTTATGTTACTAGAGTATTTTCTCTATTCCTCTCCCAGATAAACAGTTGCTTACCTTTATGTATTTTAAAAGAAAACTATAAATAAACATGATGTGAATCCAGCAGCTCGGATCTCTCCTGCAGTTGTGCTAGAAGGGATACAGCTGCGATTGGAAGTTAATGAGGAGTATGATTTTAGTATTTCCATTTAGGGGGGCTCCAAAAAATAAAAAATTAAATTATATTATATATATATAATTATAATTATATATATTTATAATTATTATAATTATATATATATATATATATATATATATATATATATATATATATATATATATATATATATATATATATATATATATATATATATATATTACATTTCACCAAAAAATGTTTGTTTAATATTTATTGTATACTAGTATTCCACTGTATTACATAGACAGGCATAGCCATTTGAGTTCTAAATAAGTTTCTATATTCAAATGCATTTTTTGTTTCCTTGTATTACATAAATAAACCTTTCAAATTAAGTGACACATATAAATATATATTTTTAAACTTACAGGCTAATTCACATATTTCAGGATCGGAATGTAAATAATAAGCAGATATTTTAACAATTTTATTAATAAACACCATTTTCTTAGCAAACTTAAAGGGGACTGAGGCAATAGAGGCAATGAGCTGATCGCAAAAGTTTTAGAGGGGCTGAGTGGTAATATGGGGGGCTACAGCCCTACTAAAATAGGCCTAGCAACGCCCATAATGAGAAGTATTTACACTGTTTATTAAACTATGCAATTTTTGTATTTTATTAGCATCTACCACTACCTTAACCCTAACCGCAACCCTCATGGTAATGTAAAAATATTATTTATTGTTGACCAGTGTCACAAAAATTACGCAATACTATCCCATCTAGACTTTACTGTCTCCTGCAGCTCAGAATAAACATGGCGGCAGCCATTACCTGTCATATTCCAAATAATACAATCATTATTAAGCTATTAATTTTTTTAAAAAGCTGTTTATGGTTAGAAATGTGTTGAGAAAGTCTTTTTTTCCATTAAACTGAAATTAAGGAAAAAATATACAGGTGGCCAATAATTCAGGAGGGCTAATAATTCTGACTTAAATTGTATATAATACAGATTAAATTAATTAAAATCTAGAATTTAATGTCAGTGCTCATGTTCATGTGTGAACATGTGTGCGAGTGCGGCTAGCTCATATACCTCATTCAGTAGCCTCCAGTGTTTCAGTGAGTGTTGTGGCCCATTGAAGTCGTTACAATCCCAACGCGGCTCGTAGTTTCAGCGCAGGCCTCCAGCACAGCCTGCAGACACAAAAACATACAGTGTATTAATAACAACACAGTTCCAGAGTCTGTACAGTCACCAACAAGACACATTCGCACCCTTGAAACCCCGTCCCGTCATGAGGTCATGAAACAAGCGATGAGCAAACATGATCCAGGTGCACTCGAGTGCTTTTACTCCACTCATACTAGTGCAACTCTGTCATCCTGCAGCTCCACTCCCTTCAGACGCTCTCAACACAGAGCAGACCTCTATGGAAACCGACTAACAAGACAACACAAAGGCGGAGTGAGCGTGTGCAGTGAGTGTGCTCTTTAAAAGGGATATATTATGCCCTTTTTTATAAGATGTCAAATAGATTACTCAAGTGTCCCTAGAGCGTGCCTCTGTAAAATTTTAGCACAAAATAACCAACAGATCATTTGTTATAGCTTGTCAAAGTCTGCCTCTACTGTGGTGGGTGAGCTAAAATATGTCCTTTTATATTCAAATATGTTGCTGATTTCCAGAAGAGAGACTTTACAGGCTATTCTGACACTTCAGAAACAACAAAACAAGCAAATCACATGCAGGCAAGATGTCAGAAGTGACCAATAGTAAACTGAAACCATACAGGTAATTATCAGAGTCACAAAATCAGAGAGGGAGATGATACAACTTCTAGATGCATATTTCCAGATTCATTTATGCTTCTTATTATGAATTTCATCCAAAAAGTTAAAATAAATAAACAGAATTAATTATGATTTCATTTGGAGAAAAAAGTACCATTATATTAGGAAAGATGACATAAATAAGGAATATAGTGAAGGTGGATTAAAGACTATAGATTTTGATACTATGAACGGAGTACTTTAACTTAAACAGCTGCAAACATTTATTTTAAAAAAATGAGGATTTATATTAGTTTGTGATTCCATCTTATTTGTTTAAAAAGCTGGGAGCTATAAATTGTAAAAAAAAAAAAAAAAATGTGACTTTGAATTAAAATTCCACTGAAACTTTCCAATTTTCATAAGCAGGTTTTGTTGTATTGGAAAATGCTGCACAAACATAACCTCAGTCCTCATAATGTGTCATTATTGAACAATCACTGTATATTAATGTATCGTTAATCTTTTTTTTTTTTTTTTAGAGAACTGGTGGCAAAATGGTATTTGGTCAGTACTGCATATTTTGTTAGCTGCAATGAGCTTGGTACTATCTTTAAATTTAATTGTGTTAAAAAAGATTATTTTAAAGTGATTAGAGGTATTCCCTTACCTTTAATTAATATGTTAAAAGAGATGCTAGTTTATTCCACGGCAACACCAAAAACTATGTATATTAAATTAGGTAAGTTAAATTTTAGGTAGTTAAATTTAAAGACAAGAAAAATATTAGAAAGTGCCTTATACAGCAATGCTATCCTGGTGCTTTTAAAATAAATTATATTTTAAAACCTTTTAATAAGAATTTAGTTAAGAAAATTAAATGCAAAAAAATCCTATTTCTCCAAAATACAAAGAAGTACATTTTAAAATGATGTATGATATTGAACCTGCAAAGGAGTTTCGAACTGACCCCTGTTGGTGGTACAGTGTGCCATAAAATTGATTTATTTCCTTTCCCCAGTAACTCAGATTTTAAATGTCTTTGGAGACTCATTCATAGTAAACAGACATATTGTAAATCTCTCATTGTGATAAAAGAGCAGGACCTGTGATCGAAAGAGTTGCAGGTTCGAGTCCTGGCACAGGCAGGGTTGCCGATTAACTTGGGTTGAATGCAGAGCACAAATTCAGTGTTTAGGTCACCATACTTGGCTACATGTCACATGATTTTCACTTTCACTAAAATATCTGGCTACTGCATTGGCAGAGTGGGCGGAAACGTGCAGGTATAATAAAATAAAATCTAATCTAATATAATATGATATGATATGATATGATATAATATAATATAATATAATATAATATAATATAATATAATATAATATAATATAATATAATATAATATAATATAATATAATATTCAAGTTCTTCTTCTTGCATCAACAGAGGTGTAAAATCTAAACGGTTTGTTTATCCACATGCTTGCTAAAAAAGTCTGATTAAAACATAGTTACTGGGTTTTCCTTACACACTTTTTCTGGGTTGGTACATGCACCAGGGATCTGATTATAGCACATAAACATGGAAAAAGTCAGATATTCATGATATTTCCACTTTGAATAAAGATGCTCCTCGTTAGAGCTGCACTCAGATCAGCATTATCTGTTTTTTTTTTTTTGGTAACCACCTGCGATATTCCATAAGGCATTAACACGGTAATGACATCACATCTCTCAACTCCCAGAAGCGCAGATCTTAGATCAGTATTGAGGAGCGGGACTCCGCAGCGCAGATTGCAGATTGCAGTGAGGAAGCCGTGTGTCATTCATCTCTGGGGTATTACGTGAGAAATAAACTGTTGCCTTTAGAGGATTAGATAGCGGCAATCTATTTCCAAGTGACATGCCCTCTGCTTATGTAGCATTTGTGTCGCAGCTACGGATGTACAAAAATATTTTAAGAGGTTGACTAATCTCAAAGAACTGGAAGCCCTGCATGAAAATAGCGGTTTCAAGTTCGACAGAGATTTCTTAGTGACCAAAAGTCTCTAAAAAGTCCAAAAGATGCCACTTTTAAGCATCTTAAAAAGCATATATCTTTTGGCCGATGCAGATATTTATTTACTGATTATTATTTTTTTTTTTTTTATTGTAATGTTCTAAAAAAGGTACAAAAGCTGGGATCACATAAAAGTGGAAGAAAAAGAGAGAAAAAACAACAAAGAACAGATAAAAAACAAAACAAAACAAACAAACAAAAAAAAAAACGTCAGGTACTGGCATGTGTGTTTTCGTGTGTGTGTGCGCATGTAAAGATAACTGGGTGAACAGGTCAGAGTACACACATACTGTATACAGTACAGTTGCAATCAGATTTATTAACCAATATAAAAATATTGCTATTATATTATATAACTATTATATAACTAAATATAATAGTTTTAATAACTTATTTCTAATAATAGTTTTATTTTATCTTTGCCATGATGACAGTAAATATTATTTGACTAGATATTTTTCAAGACACTTCTACACAGCTTAAAGTGACATTTAAAGGCTTAACTAGGTTAATTAGGTTAACTAGGCAGGTTAGGGTAATTAGGCAAGTTATTGTATAACGATGGTTTGTTTTGCGGACAATTTAAAAAATATAGCTTAAAGGAGCTAATAATTTTGACCTTAAAAAGGTTTTTAAAAAATTTAAAACTGCTTTTATTCTAGCCAAAATAAATCAATTAAGACTTTCCCCAGGAAAAAAAATATATATATTATCAGACATACTGTGAAAATTTCCTTGCTCTGTTAAACATCATTTGGGAAATATTAAAAACAGAAAGAAAAAAAAATCAAAGGGGTTTTAATAATTCTGATTTCAACATGTATACATGCATAGTTAAAATTGTTATAGGTCACACATATCAATTAACAAAGCAAATAACATAGATATACATAAAAAAAGATGTAATGTATATAATTTAGTAATGTATTGATAGATATAATGACAGTAAAAAATGGACAACAGTAATAATAACAATAATATTAATTACAACAAGTACTACTGTACACCAACTACTACTACTACTATAGCAATTACTAATGCAATTGATGCTGCTACTACAGCTACTACTACCACCACCATCACCACCACAATGACTGCTACTACTACTTCAACCACTACTACTATACTTCAACAACAACAACAACTACTACCACTTCAACAACTACAACTACTACTACTACTACTACAACAATCACAATTACTACTATAACAACAACTACTACTGTAACAACTACTACTGTAACAACAACTACTACAACCACAACTACTAATAAAACCACAACTATTACTACTACAACAACTACTATTACTTCAACAACCACAACTACTACTATAACAACAACAACTACTACTACTACAACATCAACAACCACAACTACTTCAACAACCACAACCCACAACTACAACTATAACAACAATTACTACTACTACTACTACTACTACTACTACTACAACAACCACAACTACAACAACAACAACAACAACAACATCAACAACCACAACTACTTCAACAACCACAACCCACAACTACGACTATAACAACAATTACTACTACTACTACTACTACTACTACTACAACAACCACAACTACAACTACAACAACAACAACAACTACTACTACTACTACTATTACAGCCTGAATAATGACAATGGTCAATATAGATATTTAGCAGCACATTGCAAATTAACATTTTTCTTTTATAACTTCTTATTAATATAAATAATGACTAATTAAAAAATTCAGAAAACGTATATGTATATTTACATATTTTTTTTGTATAAAAAAATGTATTTATACAGTTGAAGACAGAATTATTAGCCCTCCTGAATTATTAGCCCCCTGTTTATTTTTAGACTAATTTCTGTTTAATGTGAAGCAGATTTTTAACACATTTCTAAACATAATAGTTTTAAGAATTAATTTCTAAAAACTAATTTCTTTTATCTTTACCATGGTGACAGTGCATGACATTTTATTAAATAGGTAAAGTAATAAAAGATGGTTTGTTCATTAGACAATCAAAAAAAAAACAAAAAAAAAACAGGGGAGCAAATAATTTTGACCTTAAAACGACTTAAAAATATATAAACTGCTGTAATTCTAGCAGAAATAAAACAAATAATAAGAAAAATATTATCGGAAATACTGTGAAAAATTGCTTGCTCTGTTAGTCATCATTTGGGAGATATTTGAAAAAGAAAACAAGATTCACAGGAGGGGTAATCATTTTGACTTCAACTGCATATAAATATTTTTTCTTTAATGTATATATGATTTATTAATATACAATTTCTAAGTAACTTTTGTTTGATACACATTTTAAATTTACAGTCTTTCAGAACAATAGAATAACCACAAATATCAATACACATGTCCATTGTCACCCATCCCCTAGTTGCAAGGCAGCAGGATTTATGCCGTGAGTTGCGATGCAAATGGAAGGCAGAGGTCACGGTTTCATGTCAATGTCATTTCGTGCTTTCTTTGCAGTGATTAACAAGTATACACTTGTGCCATATCATCCAATTCTGCAGATTAATTATCCTCTGTGCTGCTCTGGCAACATTGTATTTTGGCAGACGTGCTGATAAAGCATCATTGATGAGCGAGAGAGAGACCAGACAGATGGTCGCAGCGGGTGCTGCAGTAAAACTTGTGACAACAGCCATTAGTGCTACAGGAGTCTGAGACCGAGGACTGATAGTGGGATGTGTGAACATGTGAACGAGGGAGGGAACAAGTGCCAAATCCGAAGGCAACACAGGAGAAAAACCAAAACACAAGTGCTATACTATACAACATTATATATGCAGACATACTAGACATGCTATCATATTAAAACCCCCTTGGTCTCCTGTGCATTTAAGAAGCTTGAAAACAGATTGGTTTTTGCCAAAAGTAACATTTTTAGCTACTTCTTTTACATAAAAGCATGATATTATACATTATAATATTATGCACATAATGTTAACATAATGCATATCCTGAACATTTGCTTTGATATTCCCAATTATAAATCTGATACATGGAAATATATGCAAACTACATATGCATACAAATTCAAATTTGGATTTTACACATTATAAAAAATGTCATATATTCAATGAAATTCAAGTTTATTTGTATAGAGCTTTTTAGAATAATTATTGTTGCAGAGCAGCTTTACAAAAGATGCACATGATTGCATTACAATCAAAATCAGAAGTGTTAAGGCTATTAGTTACCATGACTTTATTAGTCACTAATAACTTTAATTATTTATTAACTAATTAATAATAACTTTTAACAGTAAAGTTATTATATATAAACAGTTAATCTGCGGAAGGGGGAGGAGGGTGGTTGAGAAAGGGGATAGGTAAAATGAGGTGCTGGATCAGATTTCAGAGGTGTGTTCCGGCAAAATTAAGCCCTGGTAGTACCTAAAAATTTTAAGAGGAACACTTTTGTAATTTTAAGTACCCTTGAGGTATTAATATGGACCTTTAAGGTACAAATTTGTACCTTTTGAAAAAGTACCACCCCAGTGACAGCTCGCGTACCTTTATTTCTGAGTGTGGGAAATGTCTCTAGACTGAAGGCATTTCATGGCGATCAGCCTCATAATCTTAAAATGTGAGCAAAATCCCCCGTTTTGTCATCGCTTTAGATATTACCCTAGAGAATCATTCAACTCTTATGTATTTTCTGACATCAGCTGCAGATGTGAATGAATGGCAGAAAAAAGTAGTTCCTCATACAAAAGGATTTTTAGACTTTACATGTTTGATTTTCTTTTTTATTTACACGGTTAGGCCATCGAATTGTTAAACGCAGTACCACACGAGTAGCAGAGCGATATGGATGTATATCATTACTGGTGGGACACTAAGGCACTAGGCTTGCGGTCTCGTGCCAATGCACACCACCACCACTGCTGACATACAGCAATTTATAGATTTGAAATCCAAATATATACTTTTATTTAACATATGCCATATGCATATATTGTCATATATAAGATTTCTATGTGGGTACTCACACTATCAATCCATTTTCTATTTTCTGTTTAAAAAACTATCTGACACAAATACTCATTTCTATATTTGTATATATTCTGTTTTTTTTCTAATCATTGTATGTTACAGTATCTTTTTAGGATTATAGAAGAGCAGCACAATAACTTAAAATCTGATTTGTTCAATATCTTTGTATCTCCTTGATTTAAAAACTTCAATCAAGCATTAGAAACTTTTATGTCAACCAAAATCATAACAAAATTTAATTGGAGGCAAAGAATTATATGAAAATCAGACAAAATGACAAATGTACAAAAAAAAAAGATTAGAAGATTAAAGATTAAAAGAAGAAAGAGCTACTATTTAACATTGCTGAAAGTTTGTGCTTTGTGCATAACTGAGATTGTTGTGGTGAAACTAATCGGTTTTCTAGTACTTACTACAACAATCTAATATGTAGATGATCTAGCAGCAGGTTAATTGTCCAATGCACCAAAACTAAACCCACTGCAGACTGCTTGAATGTCCTACCTCAAAATGTCTATGAGACACAGATGATCTTCATATTGCTGCTACAACCACAACGTGAATGATCAATCTAACCCAGAGTCAAGAGGAGATCTGCTTTACTACGGTGAGAAAATGATTAGACCAGGAGCATTTACCAATAGGTAACCAAGCATGATACTAATTCCTCTGAATCTGTTTTGTATTTCCAGAAATCTGAAGTTAGAACAAAATCCTGTGGATGAGCGTTTCTATCAGGTGAACTGTGTGCAGCTGTTTAACGATAAAAAAACACCATTACTGCCACTTTAATGTCTTTTTCCACTTTTATGTGTCACGTGGTTGCGGCTCCAGCCACAAGTCATAAACGGCAGTGGAGTATTTCTTGCAAGCTCAGTCTTTTTATGAGACATGCTTCACACACCATTTAGACATTTCTCTGAACATCACTTCCCTCTAAATCAGCTCCTGGAGGCCTAGCTCAGGCTGTTGTGTTGTGTAAACAAGACTGCCAGGATCCCTCAGGTCAGTGTTTAAGGTGACACGCATGTGTAGTAAATGCTTTTAAGAATAGGAATTTTCTAGCAGTGAACACAAACTTTGATCAATTTGATTTGATGAACTGTAACAAACTTTTAAGGAATTGTGGTCACAGTTTACATTAAGTGGACTTATTTACTACGTACTTGTGTACAAAATACAGATGTTCATAATTGGATCTTTATTTGTATTCATATATGCAATATTTTCCCCCTCTTTCTTTCTTTAATGATGTATATATGCATGTACAGTAGGTATATATCAGGCCTGTAGCCAGTCTGGTGAAAGGGGTGGTTCTTTTTTCTTAAAAAGTGGACCTTTTTGCAGTTATAGCCTCATTTTATGTTTAATTATGGTTGTATATTTAATCCACTTAATTTTGTAAAAAATACTAAGTTAACTTAATTGAATTGTGTTGAATGGTGTTAAGACAAAATGAATGAATTATGTGGAACCCAGCATTTTTTACAGCATAATTTAAAAATACCATAGACTTACATTGACCTGTGGGATAAGTTAGGTCTTTAGATTTGGACTGTAAGCAACGACTCAAAACACTATAGCAATCTACTTAGCAACAATCTAGCACTGATATCAACACACTCAAGTTTTTTCTTGCTTGTTTGAACTTCTATAATGAGCTAAAACAGGAGAATTCTTAGCAGGGTTCAATCCACTTAAATTTATTAAGTAAACAATCAATTTGTGTTGGGAAAACATACATTCATTCATTCATTTTCTTGTCTACTTAGTCCCTTTATTAATCCGGGATCGCCACAGCGGAATTCACCGCCAACTTATCCAACTTGTTTTTACGCAGCAGATGCCCTTCCAGCCACAATCCATCTCTGGAAAACATCCACACACATTCATACACTACGGACAATTCAGCCTACAGAATTCACCTGCACCACATATCTTTGGACTGTGGGGGAAACCGGAGCAACCATATGAAACCCACGCGAATGCAGGGAGAACATGCAAACTCTACACAGAAACGCCAACTGAGCCGAGGTTCGAACCAGCAACCCAGCGACCTTCTCGCTGTGAGGTGACAGCACTACCTACTGTGCCACTACGTCACCTAGAAAACATACATAAATTGTGTAAAACCCTGCATTTTTTTTGCAGAGTATCAACTGCATTAACATCCAAAACAATATAGCAACTATTACACCTATGTGAACAACCAGAACACCTTAGCAACTATACTGCATGACCTTAGCAACCATATCACAATGCATTAACCCCAAAGATAACTAATTACTCCTATTTTATAACTCAGGCATTAATAACCCATCAAAATGTCAGAATACCCTAGCAACCACAGCATAACACATTAACAAACCTGCCAGGGCAGCTTAGATCACATCAGAATGCACGAGAATCAACGAGAGGGGTCTGGATGCAGACCTGGTGCAGTGCAATCTGAGCTGCATCCAATGCTTTTTAATGCGCTCATCTAACCCTACCCCTAACCCTACCCATCACAGTGACGTCACTCGCTCCATTGAGGGCATTGTGTCTGACATTGCATTGCTGAGTGATGCAATCTCAGCTTGCATCATAAAGGCTACATCCAGATACTATCCGCTTGTTAAGTGGTGACGTGTTGGTGACGTATGTAATACTGTTTCCGGGTCCAAGCAGCCACTCATTTGAGTTGAGAAATTATTTGTTTATGATCACTTTTAATTCATATCACACATTAAAGTTAATTGTATATAAAGTCATAGTGTACAAAACAATCTCTGGGCTTGCCGTATCACAAACACCAACATTTTAACAATTTATAAAAAAAATGAATGACTTTCTGGCCATCGGACATTAGGCATGGACATATATATTGCGATCGTGATTTTTGAAAGTAATAAATCGCTTTGTAAACGTTTATAATTACCACTACATGAGACTCCCCATACATTTGAATAGAGCGCTTGGACCCGGAAGCCGATTCGCGTGACGTCACACTTAACAAGTGGATTGGAATCACCTCAAAACACCTGAAAGGTGCAGATTGTAAGTTTGACACCCAGTGGTTGAACTAGGTATTGCATTTCTGGATCAAAACAAACGCAAGCACAGGTTGCCAGATTAAGGAACAACAGGAGTGAGCCTGACTATCGAGCCTAAAGGCTGATTTAAATTGTGTTCGTTATAAAAGCAACGGAGCGCGATAGAGAGAATATTTTCTATATTAAAAGGAGTTTATGTCCTAACTAACACCTCAAATTGATTTATTAGAAATGGCATCTATTTCTTGCAGCTGAAGAACAGAAAACTTTGACAATGATCACCTCAGGTACAGCTCATGTGCTTTATTCAGTGTTAAATGCTAATAATGTGAGTTTGAATGCCATATTACAGGACCTTTATTGCCATACTACTGAAAGCAGCAGCAGAAAGTTCACCTCAGATCTTGAAAATAAAATAAACCATTTGAAATTGAACTTTAGAACTGTGACCCAAAACCAACACATAGTGATTCAGCATCTACATTTAATAATGATAAAGAGGATTAATATGTATTAATTAGATTATAACTTTTGGTGAATGAGTGCATATCCTGTGCTTCTGAATGGCTGTGTGCAAACAGCTAAATTGCTTATCGTTGCACATCTCGTGTTGTTAGGACACAGAGTTACAATGTAACCTGCTCACCTAATGTTTACGCTTGTAATATTTATATAGTTTGCTAATTAATAACCTAAACTGGAACTCTGAATCTGCATCTCATTTCAGAGTCTGCTACTGTCATCCGGAAGTCACATTTCGGTCACGGACGCATGCTTTGAGAGCCTTTTTGACTGAATAAAATGAAATATGCAGTTTTCCAACAAGGCAACCCAGGGTGCTGAAATATAATTGGCTAAACTGGCATAGGGCAGCTTAAATGAAAAAAAAAACAAATGCAGCCGTTCTGGCACGTAACTCACATTTTCAAAGCAGAACATCTGACTTCAGCATTGTTTTTGAGATAAACAAGAATGTTCACTTAGCATGTTTCTTAAAAACATACATACAGCACCTTTAAGAACTGCATAGCAACCACCCAGAACATCCTAGCAACCACATCAAAATGCAAACAACCAAAAAGTGTGCATTAACAGAACACAGCAACACCCTAGCACTGTTTGTTTGCACATTTCAAAAAACTTAGTTAGCTATTTATGTTTTGTGGGAATCCATGTGTGAAATAAAATGAAAGTCTCTTAGACACGAATGTTTAGCTCTCATTCTGGCGCTGCTTTTGCATCATCCCTTAAAACCGACAGGGGAAATTATTTCAAATCAGACTAGAGGAAAATGATTAATTCAAACACATCTTAGATATCCAATATCACCAACATTACAAAATACTCAAGCATGCAAGCACTCACGTACACATGAGCAGGGCCCCCTTACCTGTTTGTGGTTGCTAAAACAAGTTCTCACAGTCTGCCCCACAAAGTCCATTTTAGAGTAGAGTAGTGTACTGTACGTGTGTGTTACACAACACAGTGCGGCGTGTAAGTTTCCCATGAGCAGATATAGGACAAGTAGTAAGCCAATACCACCCTTGTAGCGGAGCCTGGTGAACGGGCAAAAGAGACAGAACATGGAAAGAGAGGGAGAGTAAAGAACAGAGAGGATGACTGGAGATGACTGATTAAGAGGTAAAAGGAAAGTTTAGAGGGCGCATCAGTGCCTGAACAATTTTACAGCTGTGTAGGTTATGGAACAATTTTATTTTAATTTTTATTATTATTTTGAATTTTTGTACTTTTATTTATTTATAAATGTTTTATTTAAATGTATTTTATTTTGTTTCATTTTTATTATTTTAATTTCATTTAATCAATTTAAGTTATTTAATTTAATTTTTAAAAATTAATTAATTAATTGATTTATTTATGTTTTTTATTATTTGAATATATTTAAAATGCATTTTATTTGTGATTTCAAACACTCAGCAATCATCATTACTTCAGTCTTCTGTGTCACATAATTCTAAAATGAGGATTTGTTGCTAAAAATAAATTCTGGTCACACTTAATTTTTCTCACTGTTAACACATCATTGACTATGACTACTAGCTCAATATGCTCATAATTTGCTACTTTTTAATAGTCATTAAAGTAGTCGTTTTAAGTAGGGTTATGGATGTAGAATAAGATCACACAGAATATGTCATTTATATACACATAAACAGCCAATATTTTAGTGAGACGTGGTGCTTTAACTAAAGTGTTAACATATTTCTTATTTTTATCAAAGTTGGAAACAGTTGTGCTGCAGTAATTTGGTATAATATAAATGTATGAATAAATTATTACATATTAAATGGATAGTTCACCCAAAATTTAATTCTGTCATTATTTACACTTCACTAGTTTCAAACTTTCTTTATTTTTCTGTTTAACTTTCTTTCTTCTGTTGACCAAAAAAGAAGATATTTTGGAGAAAGCTGGAAACCTGTAACCCAGGGGTGGGCAAACTCTGTCCTGAAGGGTCGGTGTCCTGCTGACTTTAGCATCAACATTGATCAAACACAACTGAACATACTAATCAGTGTCTTCGAGATCACTAGAAATCTATAAGCAGGTGTGTTTGATTAGAGTTGGAGCTAAACTGTGCCGGACACCGGCCCTCCAGGGCCGAGTTTACTAGGGGTGTCAAAATTAATTGTTTCTTCGGTGCACCGCGATGCAGACGCGGACAATTCGGTATCGATTCAGTAATAAATATAACCGGTTATTATGTAGTGACGTCATTTATCTCCTATGCGCTCTGTCGCGAGGGAGGTGAGCGCCGTTATTTACAACTCTCAGCCAACTCAGGGCCGGCCCGTGGCATAGGCACCATAGGCAAATGCTTAGGGTGCTGTATAGCCAGTGGGGCGCCAGAAATGAGCGCGCTTCAGTTGGTTTTGTTTTCGATTTTCCTGACACACTTTCAGTTATAGACGGCAATAACTCAAAAAACGCTTACCCTAAAAAGATCTAAAGTGTGTTTCCTACAGAAAGACAAAGCTGGTTATGTTTTACAGCTGTCTTTCTTTTTTTCGCTCAACATTACGAGCACTGCTCCGTTTAAGCCCTCGCAATCTGCGTTTACTTTAGCCGGCAGAGCTCGCGCTGAGCGGAGCTCTCTGTAAGGGACTGTCGGAAAAGTGCTTTTTTTTTTGTTTTTTTTTTGTTTTTCTGCTTCGCTCAGCGCGAGCTCTCCCTGTTGCAAGGGCTTAAGTGTGTTTGTTTGTGTGTGTGTGCGTGTGTGTGTGTTTGTTTGTTTGATGCTGTCTATGTTTGTGAATGTGTTTGAATGAGAGACAGTGTGTTGCTGTGTGTCTGTGTGTTTATACAGACAGCATGTTATAGCCTCCCCCCTAAAATATAACACTATATATGGAAAGCATCGTCCATGCACCGTGATGCACCGAGATATCAAATTGAACCGAATCGATGGCATGATAATCGTAACCGAACCGAACCGTGAGACCAGTATAGGTTCACACCTCTAGAGTTTACCCACCCTTGCTGTAACCACTGACTTCAATAGTAATTGCTATTCTACTACAGAAGTCAATGGTTACAGATTTTCAGCTTTCTTCAAAATAACCATTATGTTTGAATTAAGAAACTCATGAAGGTTTGGAATGACTTAAGTATGCAGTAAATAGTAGGTCCCACAAAATTAAATGAGTTAGTAGCAGTATTTTTAGTTGTAGGATATCTATAAGCGAGTGTGTTCCAAAATAGTAACAAAATTGTTGTTTAGAAGATATAAAACTGATATGAACATGTAAAGCTTGTAGTTGTCACTTCCATGATCAAATCAATCAACGGTTTTATTCACATCACCTCATACTTCAGTTTCTCATTAAATCATGACCAATCAAATGCTCTCTAGTACCTAATATGCCCCGCCCCCTTTAAGACAGTTCACATTTTATTTGTTTGATCTCAACCACTCTTACCGGCACAGCGTTAATTAAAAACAAAATGCTATTGGGTGTTATTTTTTTAAAGAGGAGGGGACATTGCTTTAAAATGAGATTAACTCCCTGTTTAAATGTAGTTAACTGGTGATCTGACCTATAGCCAGGGCAGATTACTAGTGCATAGTTTAGATACATTACAATAGTCATGCAAAATAAAAACTAACTGCAATGCGACACAACCCATTGCTCACAAGCTCATACACAATACACACACAAAAGGTGAAATGAAGTGGGCGGCATGTGGACATAACACAACATCTAAATCAAGTAACTTTAGCATGTCAAATTTATGCATATAAAAAATATTTCACAAAAACAAAGGTGTGGCTAGTGAAAATGGCAAGTGGCTAGCAATGATAGAAATCTACTAGCCACAGTGGCTTGTGATTAAAAAAAGTTAATGTCAAGCCCTGATTATAAAGTATTATTTGTGGATGTACTGTACAAAAGTACAAGTACAATTTTAAAAAGTTATCTCAAATCAAAATCTCTCATAATATTAATACATGTTTTAACTGTACCGACTTACAATAAAGGTATTAATCTCTTTTTTGTTACATTAATTTATATAATACCAGGAATTCCCATAAATACTCTCAATCCTTGTTACAATTTCTCTGAATGACACAGCATCCTCATTTTAGCATAAACTACGTCTATACACCAGTGTACTAATTCTAAAACCCCAGAACACCGCAAATCAGACCGATTAGACAACACAAATACATTTCAAATCAAGTCATCTAAACTCAAACACAAAGAAGCATGAACGCCTCATTCAGCTGTCATAAGGTGTAGCGTATGCCTTTCACATGGACTAATCAGAGTCCCTTTTTTATACAGATGGAAGTGCCATGGCAGACATCGTCTCTTTTTTCTCTCCGGACACAGAGGAAACAAGATGGAGAGCCTCAAAGGAATTCAGCAGCAGCAGGTGTGTGAGTGTGCGTGTATTTGTGTGTGTGTGCGCATTAGAGGACACCAGGTTGAAAGCTTTCCTTCTTTCAACCTCCAGAATCCAGCACTCTCGCGCACACACTATACAAACACACACACACACACACACACACACACACACACACACACACACACACACACACACTGAGGCAGACAAACACATAATATAGTGGGTTTTCATGTTGTACATGGACTTCCCATACACAATCATTTTTATACTGTACAACACTGATTAAACTTACAGAAAACATCAAATTAAATTAAATTTCCTAAATATTTAATTATGGATGATTAAAAAATGTCCCAACGAGATCAAAAGTTACAGGTATTGCTATTGTGGGGATATTTGGTCCCCACAATGTGATGAATACTAGGACAAGCAAATACACAGACACAGTGCTGCAGTGAGCATGCTCAGTAGCACTCTTCATTCAAGGTCAGCACTGAGAGGCAGGTGATGACATCATTACTACAGCTCTGTTTTTTTCAGCGATCAATGGCGAAGCGACAGAGAGTTCATCTCAGCCACACAATGCGAATCCGCTCCTCAAATACACACACACACACACACACACACACACACACACACACACACACACACACACACACACACACACACGCACACACACACACACACACACACACACACGCACACACGCACACACACACACACACACACACGTAAGGCAACTACACTTAAAGCAACAGGAAATTCCCTCACATATGAGACAGAAAGGAATGTAAACACATAAACACACATTAGTAAGGCATCTACACTCAAACAATAGAAAAATTCCCTCACATACAAGACAGATAGATACACACAAACACATAAACACACAAAAGCAAGGCATCTGCACTCAAACAACAGAAAAGTCCCTCTCATATGAGACAGAAAAGCATGTAAACACACATAAACACAAAAGTAAGGCATCTACACTCAAAGCAACAGGCAATTCCCTCACATTTGAGACAAACACACACACACATACACACACTGAAAGGCACATAAACACATGTAAACACACTTAAACACACACACTGAAGCGCTACTCCAGCATTTAAGCATTGAATGGCTGCGTCTCTAATGATGAGAAATGACTTTTACGGAGCCTCGGTGCTGAGGGACGCTCCCTGTTTCCACAGCAATATTCATTCCATCATTTAACATAATGAGACAGGACTAGCTTATTCAGCCAGGGAAAAAGCAATATTTATACATGAAACAAGCGTAGAAAAGCAATGACTCATAACGGTGGACAGGTTTTTCTGTGTTATATAAATGGAAGACGGGGTTTTCATGCTTAGATGTTATAAAATAATACACCTTAGAGCTCTGGGAGAGTTTTAACATGTATAACTTAAAATAAAAGCTCAACTTTGTTGCATACAAATGTCTTTTTTGGCACTACTACTACAACAAAATAAGATGTTTTAAAAGGCACCTATGATGAAAATCTTTTATAAGCTGTTTGGACAAAACTGTGTGTAGGTATAGTGTGTCCACTGTCATAATAGTGTGTCCACTGTCATGATACAAACTCAATAAGTATTTTTTTTCCTGATGTTAAAATAGGATCCAAATCCCTTCATGTTGAGGCTGAGAGTGACAAAGGAGTGCAGATTCCCCGCCCACTGAATTGATTGACAGCTGGGTATTAACATATCTCCATAGTAGAACGTATAATCATATCAACAAGACAGGACGTGTGCAAAGCAACTGGGATTAAAAGATCTGTTCGGCTCTCTGTGATCATCAATTGTCATCAAATGTGCTCAATAATGAGTTTTACAAGTTTAAAACGTTTTTAAAATGTTTGTGTGTCTCTGTGCTTGTGTGTGCGTGAATTAGAACAACATTGTGTGTGAGTCATCATAGCAGAAAGGCTTGAATATACATGAAATAATTCCACAACAAATACATCAAATAATCATTGGGAAAGTTCATACGGTAGTATTTCTCACAAACGTTACATGATATCTGCTTCCTTCATGTCTGTCATTGTGCTGTTTATCTGACACAGCCGAGGCAGAGATTGAGGCACACTCTGCTTTATCAGAGGGTCATCACAGCAGAATGAACCGCCAACTTATCCAGCATATGTTTTAAACAGTGGATGCCTTACCAGCTGCAACCCAGTACTGGGAAACACCCATACACTCCCATATTCACATGCATAAACTACAGTCAATTTAGGTAATTCAATTCGCCTATACTTTTAGAAATAAAGGTACGTGAGCTGTCACCTGGGTGGTACCTTATTTAAACGGTACAAACTTGTAGTTAAAAGGGCATTATTAATACCGCAAGGGTACATATTTGTACCTAAGAAGTACAAAAGTGTTCCTCTTAAAATTTGTAGGTACTAATATATACTTTTGATGTACCAATATGGACCCTTCAAATACAAATGTGTACCTTTTGAAAAGGTACCACACCAGTGACAGCTCTCGTACCTTTATTTCTGAGAGTGTATAGTACGCATGTCTTTGGACTGTGAGGAAAACCGGAGCACCCAAAGGAAACCCACACAAACACGGGGAGAACATGCAAACTATTTGCATGAACCAGCGACCTTCTAGCTGTAAGGCGATTGTGCTATCCACTGCGCCACAGAGACACCCATGCCACCCAGAACAGTTTGTAGATTTTATAATAGTCAAGGTCAAGATTAGATTTTTTATTTAACATTTATATTGTAATCAATTTCAAACCTTAAATCTCAACACAACATATTTAGTTTATTTTGTATTAACTATTATATACTATATTAAATCAATTATCTTTTTTTTTTAATCGCTAAACAAGAAATGTTTATTGGTAAATCAAACCAGCCTGTTAGAATAATTTCTAAAATAATTGTGTGACATAAAATACTTTTTCTTTAAATATCTGCAGCCATGGTGACAAAAAGAGACTTTTATGAAACACATTAAAAAACTACAAATCCCTAAACTGTTTGAACCACAGAGTAGGTTTAGTTTATTAATACTTAATCATACCCTATAACAAATATGGTCTCCTGTATTGTGCCAACAATAGCTAGCATGGTTGCAGTAGAATAGTAATGATTAGCATTGTAGTATCAATGAATCAGTTTCAATTACTAAACTAAAACAAATTACCCCAAAATGAAAAAACTCTCACTCTAAAGTACTTTTAAAACTGTAAAAGTTCCTATGTTGAACACAAAATAAGGCATTTTGAAGAAAGTTCCGAACAGCAAAAAGAACATGATACAGATTTACAGGGTGATTAAATAAAGACAAATCCATAATGTTTTACTTTCATACATACAATCCATCTTTAACAGATTAGCAGACATGCAGTTTACCTTAGAAAATACAGCAAACATGTAGCAGGTCATCTGAACACTGATACCTCAGCTGTAGATATGGTCACAAATAAATCATGGCAAGCGTAATCGTGTCATTAACAATCACAAAGCCTGTCAGTCAACCTACAATCACCATTCAATCCGTCCCCTTTGTCCAAAACTACTGGAGAGCTTCAACAGGAGATGGAGAAGTGGATCTCTCTCTCTCTCTCTCTCTCTCTCTCTCACACACACACGCACACACGCACACACACACACACACACACACACACACACACACACACACACACACACACACACACACACACACACACACACACACACACACACACACACACACACACACACACACACACACAAGCACGCTCATTTACAAGCGCCTAAAAGCCACTCAAAGCTGCTGGTCACACTCAAAGTAGTAAAACTCAATAGTTGACAGGTTCATTCAGGGCCGTCTGTGGGTCATTGTAAGGAACCGATGAAGAGATTGCTTTGTGTTTTCGGCGTTTCTCCTGCTGGGACAAACGTGGCGGTAAGAGGATAGCACGAGGGGCAGGTAATGTGTCAGGTTACCGTGTCGTACCCCGGTTTGACCTCATTGCTTTTAGCTTCTCTCGTTCTCTGTGTTTCAGTGCTGAGGATGTCATTGCTGATGTTTTTCTCTGACTGACTGACATTGTCATCTCATCATATCAGTGTTTGTGTGTACGCGTGGGTGGGTGTGCTCTTTTTTAGCACCGTGGTCTTGTTTCTGTAAAGGATTTGTTTACTGGCTTGTAAAAATGAAACTTGCTATTTTCAACAACAGAATTATGAGTGAAGGAAGAAGAGCCTAAAAAGAGTGCTCTGAATTTTGATCAAGTAAATCTCTTTTGTAAATAGATTATAAAAACTATAAAGTTCGTTAAATAAATAAATAAATCTAATTAATTCATTAGTTATACAAAATAGATCAAATTAAATAGCATTCCTGTTTTTTTCAATCATTATGTCATTGTGACACGTCATTTTAATCTGCCTATTCGGGGCAGGGTCACCATAAAAGTCTTAGGAGAGAACTTCAGACTTCCCTCTCGCCAGACACTTCCACCAGCTCCACTGAGGGGATCCCGAGGCGTTCCCAGGCCAGTCAAGAGACATAGTCCCTCCAGCATGTCCTGGGTCTTCCCCGAGGCCTCCTCCCGGTGGGAAATGCCTGGAACACCTCCCTAGGTAGGCATCTAGGAGGCATACGACTACCGAGCCACCTCAGCTGTCTTCTCTCGATGTGGAGGAGCAGTGGCTCTACTCCGAGCTCCTCTCGGGTGACAGAGCTCCTCATCCTATCCATAAGGGTGCACCCTGGCACCCTGCGAAGGAAAATCATTTTGGCCGCTTGTATCCGAGATCTTGTCCTTTCGGTCATGACCCAAACCTCATGACCATAGGTGTGAGTAGCAACGTAGATTGACCAATAAATCGAGAGCTTTGCCTTTCGGCTCAGCTCCTTCTTTACCACAACAGACAGATACATCGACCGCATTACTGCTGCTGCTGCACCAATCCACCTGTCAATCTCACGTTCCATCTTTCCCTCACTCATGAAAAAAAAAAACAAGATACTTGAACTCCTCCACCTGAGGTAAGGACATTCCTCCAACCTGAAGATGGCAGACCACCAAATTATTATAAATATGCCTGACAACCTTTTTAGTAATAGTTATTTTTTGCTTCAAAAATTACACAGGACATATTTTTATGTATAAATCATTAAAACTGTATTGCACGTAATAAAACATTTTGGCATTCACTCAAATAAAAAAATTTAAAAAACGTAAGAAATGTTGAAAATGTCTGAAAAATACTAATATTTAGTCAATTTAATAAAACTTAAAGTTTTATAGAAATATTAAAAGATACGGAAAAATAAAAAGTAACTTAAATTAAAGCAGAATATATTGTTTAAACAATATTTAGCATAATTATTGGATGACTAAAAAAGACAAGAATACTAATTAATTTAATTTATTTTATATAACTAATGAATAAATTTTACATATTTTGTAGTTTTTATTTATTTATTGATTTTCTTTTTAGCTTAGTCCCTTTATTAATCTGGGGTTGCCACAGCGGAATGAAACGTCAACTTATCCAGCATATGTTTTATGCAGCGGATGCCCTACCTTCGTTCCTTTTCTTGCTGTGCTGACGCCCTAATTTATAGTTTTTATAATCTTTATTTACAAAAGTTGCTTCAATTCCATTATAGACGGAATAATTCACTGTGTGTGTGCGTGTGTGTGTGTGCTGGTTTTAGGTTTTGTGTTCTATTTTTATTAAAAAATATATATTCTACTATTTTAATTATTTATTTTATTATTTAATTATAATTAAAAGACAATCAAAAGACAAATGGTCTAACAGTAAAGTCAGAGAAGTACAATCAGAAAGAGTGTCAAAAAGAGAAATGGAATAAAAAAAAATCACTAAATACAAACAAACAATTTCTTATATGTGCGGTAGGGCCGCACAGTATTGAACAAGTTGTACATTGTGATATTTACATTTTCTGCGATTTAAACTGTGATTTTTCTCAAATAGCTTAATTAATAATTTCAGATTGATTGGGATGATTTTGTAGGGGAGTGAATAAAATATAATCAACAAATTACAAGCAGAGAAAAATAGAGAAATGTACAAAAGATATAAAATAATCAAATGTACAATAAAGTTGTGTATTCTTCATTGTGTAAATAATTAAATACAATTAATCTTCATTAAAGCTGCAAAAGTATTTTCCCTTGTGCCCAAATGTTTTAAACTTGCTTTAAAATATTTAAACAGTGTATCAAGCAATTGATACGCTTTCACTTTGAAATGGGTAAACTAAAAATTCTCATGTGTTCTTAAATGTTGTACCTGGTCAACTATAATCCTGACTCCACATTGCATGTCCAGCGATATGACTATTGTGTTTTCACATATTGCAATATCAATGCTAAAATAATATATTGTGCAGCCCTAGTGTGTGGTGCACTTATGTATAATGTAAAAAGGGTATTTCTATCTGATTGGTTTCCCAGTGCTCAGGTAACTTTTAATAATTTCAAAAATGTAAACAGTTGTCTTACATAATCTTTTAAGTTTTGAGCTGATTTGCATATCAAACTCCATAAAGTTCCTTTATGCACAGACGCTGCGTCATTCATAACATGCTCTTTCTGACCATAGCTTTTACAGAAATGCTTGGCACTCAAAGAGACGGTTCAGACAAACAGAGCTTTATGTTTTCGCTATTTACTGTTAAATCATGTTGTCGGCTTGGCACAGAAAGTGAAAAAAAAAACATAAAAGCTGACTTTCGAGACCTGCTCGGGTCTCTTTATCTGCAGTAGCTAAAGGAGAGGACAAGCAAATTAATCAAGCAGCAACACACTTCATATGCGTAGGCTTTCACTCCAAAAAACACCTCCGATCCAACCCTGCAATCGAGACTCTCGCAAGCTCAAAAAGAGGAAAAACATCACGTCTGAGAAAGGGAATCAAAGCTACTGAGATGTAAAAGCAGATGGAGAGATACCACAGCAAAAAAAAGGAAAACATTTGAAGAGACAAGAATATATGAAAGTCTATTTCTGCAGATCTTCAAACGTTCAAAGTCCTGATGACTCTTGGGAGTCTAGTTGAAGCGTAGATGAGACCACCACCCTTTCGGACCCCCGACTGTGAGACATGCCTGGAAGCAGACCAAACTAGCTTAGAGAAGACGTTAAAAAGAACCCCAAACATAAATAATTTGACGAGATTTAAGGATATTGTGAAAGTATTAAAATTAGTAACTATATGTAAATATGTCATTAAAAAGAGCAATACGCATTGATTTCTATGCACGTACAAACAAGTGTATAAAGGCAGCTGATGGCGCAATGCAGTTTTTAGACACCAGATGGCGCTGTATTTCGTCGTATAGGTGTATACATGCACAATAGTTGCTTTCATTATTTGTAGGGTAATCATATGTCCCGTTTTTTTCAGCTGTTTGTCTGTGTGTGTGTTAAATTTATTATGAAAAAAGTCATGCTTATTCCTGTACATCTCTTCTAAAATATGTATGTGTCTGAGCGCTAACAGTAGTCTGAGCAATACCAGCCAATCATTTCAGAGTATATTTTGACAGACAACATTTCCATCCAATCATATTTCAGTATCAATTAAGCTGTTAATGAAAGTGGGGCATGGACCAGTGCAACTGCCAGCGACAGAGAGTAAGGAAGAGATAAACACGAAGATGAAAATATGAAAGGAACATTATAAGGTGTGTTTTAACAAGTATGAGTAACTGAAATGTGTTGTCACAGTGAATCCGAGTTTTCACAGCAGAAAGTTGTCAATACATTCACAACAGCTTATACATTATACAGCTTATACATTATGTTATGTAACATGTAAATTTACCTTAGAACATCCATTCAGTTTTAATCAATAAAGCAAGTTCAATAAAAAGTTGATAAAAAAGGTCCTGAATTTCTGTCAAATTGTACTTGTAATTAACCCCAACTACTGTAAAAAGAACGAGTCCCAATTCCATAGATAAAGTGAAAAGCAGTACATTAAGCGTTTTCTCCCCCATTGAAGTCTATAATAAGGAAAAAGCTTAACGTGGCTTAGTGTACCATAACAACAAGCGGGAAAAATCACATTTCTATCAAATTTAACTTGTGATTAACACTAACTTTGATTTTATAAACAGCCTTTTTAACATTTGGTTTTCCTCGGTTGTGTTAAGCCTTTCCATAGGGGAGGTCTTCAAAGGGGAGAAGACACTTAACGTGATATTGTTCATTTTATCTATGGAATTAGGGCCCATTCTATATAGTTAGTGTTAATCACAAGTAAAGTTTGACAGAAATTTGGGTTTCCCTGGCCGGTGTTAAGATATGTTTAGCCACGTTAAGCTGTTACCTTATAATGGACTTAAAAAAAGTGAAAATATTCACTCACTAAAATTAGAGCTCATTCTTTTGACATCAGAAAGTGTTTGTAATGAGTCAAATATGATAGAAATTAGATTTTCCTCACTTGTTGTTAAGGTACATTAAGCCACATTAATCTTTTTCCTTATAATAGACTTCAATGGGGGAGAAAACGCTTAATGTGCTGTTTTTCACTTTATCTATGGAATTGGGACTCTTTTTATAGTAGTTGGGGTTAATTACAACAAGTACAATTTGACAGAAATTTGGGTTTTTCTGGTTTAAGTTTAGGTACATTAAGCCACGTTAATCTGTTTACACGTTAAGTGTTTTAGAATGTCCCATGAAAAAGGAGGTTCTGTGGTCGTTGTTAAATCGGCATGATAAAGTAAAAGATTATCAAGCATGATACATGCATAAGTATATGGTACTTGTAAATCACTGTGGAGAGAACAGGTATAAAAAAAAAACCTGCATGTGGTTGGGTTACCATATGGTCTCAGTTTGCGTTTCAATAAGCGGTGCTGAGCCTGACAACAGGCTGTAAAACACCTTACACTGCAGTGACATTTCCTAACATGTAGTATCTGTAGGCCGATCTGAAAGTGAAAAAGGGAGTGTAAGCCTAGGCTGTAGCCTTATGGAGTCATCCTCATACCCTAATTCATCTGTGCTGCTAGGATGGTTAGAGATTACAGTTTACTCAAGATTTTAAACATTAATTTAATAACACTGTTTATGCAATTAATTGTAACTGCGGCGTAAATACTGTACATTCATGAATGATTTATAAGACTTCACATACAGCTTTAAAGGGATAGTTCGCCAAAACAAATTATTTACTCACTAATTATTCACCCTCAGGTGGTTCTAAACCTTTATGAGTTTCCTTTTTCTGTTTTACACAAAATAATATCTTTTTTAAAATGTCAGAAACCTGCTCTTGTACGATTCTTATGGTATGATAACCTTGGATAAAAATATCACAGTTTCACGGTAATGTGATTACTGTTCTAATATCAGTAGCTTTTTTGATGTATATTTCCTTTTCAGCTTGAGATACACTGTTAAGAATTTCTGTAAATTACACTGTATTTAACTGTAAAGTGAACAGTATTTACTGTAGGACAGTTATGCAGAATGTCACTGTATTTTAAAGTTGCATTCTAGGAAATTTATTCTTGGCGGCAGTAAAATACTATATTTTTAGTTTGCTGTAAATCAAAATACAGTAAAACAAATGCGCGAAACGAGCAATTGCAGAAAGGGATTTTTTTTTCTGTCTGGAGAAATAAAACTGATCCAAGAAGCAGGCAACTACAAGGTGTGTGCGGTTTTAAAACCTTGACTCTTCTAAACCACGGTAAACCTTGAAACCGGTTATCGTCCCATGCCTAGTAACCATTGACCTCCAGAAAAAACAATTACTATGGTCAATTTTCACAGGTTTCCAACATTCTTTTAAATAAACAGTTTTTTTGTTCAACAGAAAGAAAAAAAGAAACTCAAATAGGTATGCGACAACAAGTGAAGGGTGTGTAAATGATGACCAAATTTTCAGATTTGGGCAAACTATTCCTTGAATGCCACTACTGCAGTGCAAGTATCGATACTGATATTATTTGATTGGTAAATGCACTATACTGTCTAACAATTAAATAATTAGATGTATATTTTGAATAAATTAAAGAAATGACATATAAAAGGACTAGGGATGGGCCGTGTATAAGATTATGAGGGTATGATAACCTTGGGTAAAAATATCACGGTTTCACTGTAACACCGTATTGAGATTACTGCTCTAAAATACAGTATGCTCTTTTTAAATGTCTGGATACAAAAACAACAACTTTTCCCCCATTGAACACAATATATATTTTTTCTATTAAGAAACATTAAAGATATTTTGGAACACTAGTTTTTGATGTGGAGGGTCCTTTTCTGCTACAAATACAAAAAAAAAAAAAAACATGTAAAACTAGTTTGCAAAAGTTTCGGATAAAAGGTTTTGGACCGAGTTTGATGTAACAGAAGAACTGTGCGCCGTACACTCACTTTAGTTAACGCTGACCCAAGGATTCCAAATATGTAAAGTTTTTGAGTCTATGAAAAACGGTGTGGTGACGCGGTGGCGCAGTGGGTAGCACATTCGCCTCACAGCAAGAAGGTCACTGGTTCGAGCCTCGGCTGAGTCAGTTGGCGTTTCTCTGTGGAGTTTGCATGGATAATAATAATAATAATAATAATAATAATAATAATAATAATAATAATAATAATAAAAATCCTAACAAAAACAATAGGGTGGCAGTGCTTCTCGCTCGAACCCCTAAAAAAATAAATAAAAGCAAAAACTGGCCATATTCTTTAGGAACAATATACCAGAAAATTTTGCCGGTTTAAAATCCTTGACTTTTCCAAATCACGGTACACCTTGAAACCGATTATCATCCTATGCCTAAAAACGGCACACGTGTACTGCTAAAAGTGAGATAATTTGCATTAATTCAATTTAAGTTGCGCAAATGTAGTCCCTAGACGGAAAAATCAGTTGTGAAATTAATGTAGTTTATTGTTTTCAGCTTTTCTCCAGGCCTCACTGAATCCAGTAAACTGGCCTCCTTTTTGGTGTTACAGAAATGTCTACACTAATTACTTCATTAATATAGCCAGCAACACGAGGGAACAAAAACAACTGAAAGTTGTTATTGCATTGAACGAGTACGCTAGATGAGGTCCACTACAGTTTTCAGACACCACTACAAATGTCTGTTCCCTTAAATAGTGAGTCATTCCAGAAATAACGCACATTGTCACCACCTGAACAAAAACCTTCTGCAAGAATGTTCTGTACTAATGCAGTTTATTTGCAAATGCTTTAAGCTGGAGAGTGGGTGGTGGGTGGGTTTCTTGATATCAGTACAATATGGAAAAACAGCACAAAACTTGATTAAACACCTCCAGGTCATGAAGTGAGCGTAAATATGAGAAGAAGAAAAAAAAGAAAGAAAACAAAAAGGAGGGGAGAACCCCGGCGCAGGAGGACTCAGGTTTATGAAAAGCAGCCTTTGACTAAATGTAATGTTTAAATATGACATTTTTACAAGCAGTTTGAAGGGCATCCCACTGTCTGGCACTGTAAGGGGAACAGACTAGAGGGCGTGCACTGCTTACATTACACCACATGCTTGGCAAACTCTCATCCATTATTTGAAAGATTCCTGTAATCACATCTTATGCTTTACTGTTCCCAAAAATCTCACTGCACTTTGCAGTCCCACATCCCACTGCACTCCCTCTGCGCTTTTATAATATTTGAATTATTTTGCACTTTTTTACAAATCCTCCTCGCTGCAGCCTGTTGCGCAGTGATGTCATGCATGCACTACGTCATGAACGCTGAAGTGCGCATGTGCAATGTGACATAATACATGTGTTTAAACCCTGCATTGCATGCACACAGGATGGCTATTACTTCTGTCTGTAAACCTGTTCTCTGATTCACACTCTTGAGCTGAAGGTAGCGGCAAAATGTTGGATGCCAGTCACCATAAAAATACATCAGAAGAGGAAGAGGTTCATTATATAGGCTGTTTCTCAATTTCAAGAAATTGTGTTCTCATGGAGAGCGGTCTTGCCAGGTTACCTCAGAAGAACGTAGAGAACGAGAGAACGCGAGAACACAGAAAGTGTCCTGTGAGAAACAAGATGCTGTGTTCTTCCTGAATGTCACACGTCCTTGCGCATTTTTAATAGAAAATTATTTAAACGTTGCAGCATTCCTACAGTAATTTTTGTTTTTCCCCTTTTCAATATATTTAACAAGCACAAAAACCTTACAAGCCTCACTTGTTTACTGTTTAATAAAATCTAAATATAAAATATATAATATTATAAATGTTTCTAAAATGAAATATATTGTGTTCAATGGGTAAAAAAAAGTTGTTGTTTTTTCTAAAACATTTTAAAATACCTTATTTTAGAGAAGTAATCACGATACCACGATAGGTTATCATAACGTCAGAAACTTATACCAGTCTGTGGCGAGAGTCTCCTTTTTTCTCCTCTAGTTTACAAATATTTTCTATGCTACTTTTTGCTACTGTTTTCTAATTGTTTTATTATATCATTTTTTAGTTTTTTTTCTAGATAATGTTTTATTTTGTAAATATAAACAGACAACACAGATGTTTTATTTGATTTTATGTATTTAAAGTTCATGTGAAATCAAAATTTATGTTCATTTTGCTGGTGCACATAATTATTCTTGAGGTGAACAATTAATCCCAAGTTAAACCCTTGAAAAAAATAGTTTTGATAACCTTCAATTAAATTTGGACTGTTTGTTTCTACGTTTAAAGGGGTGGTCAGTTTGATGGCTTTAGCCACAATATTCTTGACCACGCCCATCTTACTGTTAGTTTGCTATGAGGGAATAATGCACAAAAATAAAGCCCCGCCCTTTTCTCAATATTCTGTTGAAAGTGCATCAACATCCTCTGAGCAATTTCCAGCTCACGCAGACTTTAATATTTATTTTTTATCTGTTTCATTTTTTCCATGTTAGAGAACCTGATGTTGCCATGGGCAGCATGGGATTCAGGACTACTATTGTGATGCTTGGACAAAACCAACTGTTTATAATCTAACTAAAAAGATTAACCCAGCAGTTTGTCCACATTTGACCCCAAATCAGGTTAGAACAACCCACTCATCTTCAATGCCTACAGAAAGACGGTGTGTCTATTTCAAGCAAACTGCACACAACAGAAAATCTGTGCAAGGGTGTCACAGGCTGTCGTTTAACTGGGTTACATGTCGCTTTGAGCATTTGCATGCATGAACTCCAAATCGCCCTTTCAGTCGCCCTCAAGTGTGCATATCTGTGAGAGAATGTATTTTGTGTGTCGCTTTAAGAGCGACGTGGTGTTCATTGAGGCAATCGCACGCTGAGAGTCTATTTATAACCTCTGTCTTTGAGGTCTCCATTACATTTGCATAGGAGCCGTGCACTCACACTTCCCTCGCATCTCATTTACATGTGCCGTGTGGTTTTCCTGCTGTGGGTAACCATTCCGCTGGCTAGAGTTATGTGTGAGTCTGTGCATGCATGAGAGCAAACATGTTTGTGTGTGTGTTATGTGGCAGTCACCATCACAGTAGCCGTCCTGAGTAACATGCTGGCCCTGGCAACATCAATAAAATTAAAACAAATTAAAATAATTAACATTAAAACAAATTTTAATTAAAATCATTAATTAATATTATCAATTATATTAATATTATTATATTCTTTTTGGCTTAGTGCCTTGATTAATCAGGGGTTAAAATAAAAAGTAAATTAAATTATTTTTTATAAAAAATATGATCAAAATAAAATTTTAAAAATAAAATAATTGAAAAAATTAAAAAATACATTTAAATACAAGAAAAAATAAAACAAAACAAAATAAGTAAAAAAATTTAAAGATAAAAAAAAACATTAAATTAAATGAATTCAAAATTAAAATAAAACAAAGCAAAATTTAAAAATAAATAAATAAATAAATAAATTTAAATAAAATAAAGAAAAATTAAATAAAAATAATCAAAAATAATCAAAAATTAATACAAAAAAATGTAAATAAAAAAATTTTTAAAATGTAAATATTTTTTAAATTTAAATAAAATAAAACAAAATGAATAAAAACATTAAAATAAATTAAATAAAAAGTTAAAACAAAAAAAACAATAAAATGAAACTAAATTAAAATAAAAGATAGAAATAAAAATAAAATACTGTGAAGTCGACAAATAAAGTTTATAAAATAAAAATACAAATTACAATATATATTTAAAACAACATAAAAGCACAACAATAAAATAGCTTTATAAACAGATTAAGTGTAAAAATTCATTCAATTTAATATAATATTTGTCATAAATAAAACTGCCCTATTTTCATTTACCCATGTTTAAAAAAAAATGTCAAAAATTACAATTATTTACTGTACATTTACATGATACAACATAAAAAGGTACATATGCATTCTATGCATTTGTACAAAAGGAAATTGAATAAAAATATTGCAAATAATAGTCAAGTTGATCTAAATAAAATGTCTCTTCCTATGTTTAGAAAATGAAATAATAATTAAATACAAAATAATACATTTAAATAAATCTATGATGCCCTTAATAATTAAGCTTTTTAAAACATTACTTAATAAACACAAAATAGCAAATCTTTTACACCACACACATGAAAAAAAAAAGGTCAGACTATATCGTCTATGTCAGTATCTTTGCACCATCTATCATAACCACAATTGCTACAACAGCGTAAAGTAGTGCATATCTGTTTGTGAGTCATTTCTCGTTACTACAGTGTGTGAGTGTGTGGTTGAGCAGGACAGTGTGTACTTCAGCATGAGTGTTTATGATGAGTCACTGCCTGAAACAACTTACACTGGCTATACAACTGCGTAAAGCCGGCATGTGCATATATGTGTGTGTGTGAGAGAGCAATACGTCGCTGAGCAAGAACCTCAATGAGTATCAGTGGCTATGTTTAAGTAAAAGAGGCCAGATCTGTACCCCTTTCTACCCGTATCGGGTAAGAGCTGAGAAAGTTTGTGTGTTGCAGGATGAAGGCGATCAAATACAGACACCTGCGAACACAGAAATAAGAGATACAGTCACAGAAGAATGACACACAAACTCCTCACTTGTGTACACACTTGTTCTCAACCTTTATGAGTCACAATGAACAGATTATAGCAGTGACAACACCTAGAATTCCTGGATTACAGCAGTTATAAAACTAGCAAGAAGCTATTTGTGGCTCCACTGTTGGGTAATATGCTAAAGCAATTGTCGCAAAAAAAATAGCATAGCAACATGCTAAAAAACTCGAGGTAAACTGTAGCAACTGTACTTTAGTGACTGTATCCTAATAACCAGTAAAAACTTTAGCAACTGCATATCATCACAAAAATAATCACAAAATATAGTGAATTACCAATCCATAAATAACAGCTTAGCAAGTGTTGAGGAACCTTTGAAAGTTTAGCTCCAATAATAACAATATGCCAACAAGTAATGAGAACATATAGCTGCTGTAGAGCAACATGCTAACAAAAATCACTAGGAACCCCATAGAAAATGTACAGCAACATAGTAAGAATCATTAAAAACACATTAGCAATGGCATTTCAAAATACTAACAGCAGGTAAAAACATTTTAGCAACTGCATGGTAAAATGTTAGTATCCAATGCAAACATTTTCACAACTGTATAACAATTTGCTAACAACCACTTTTGCTGCTACATGGTCTGATAATATTGACGTGTTAACTCCTTAAAACACATGATCAACCGAATCAACATGCTAACAACCATTGAATAGCAACTGTATAGGTAATAACTGCATGCTAACAACCAGTTTTGCTGGTATTTGGTCCCATTGACTGTAAATACTCTAGCAACTGAGAAGCAATATGCGAACATCAAACGAGAACACCCTAGCACGTTAACAACTACTGAAAACACTGTTAAGGCAAAACAGTGTTAACTACTTAAAACACTTAAGTAACAGAATTAACAGAATTAACATGCTAACAACTACTGAGAACACATGATCCAACTGCATATTAACATGCTAACAACCACTGAGAACACATGATCAACTGGATCAACATGCTAACAATGACTTAGAATACTTTTCCTCGTTTAAGGGCACCTATGGTGAAAAATCTACTTTTCAAGCTGTTTGGACAGATATGTGTGCAAGTATAGTGTATAGACTGTCGTTTTTTTTTCAATTTAACAACAAAAAACGGTGGACCAATTGGAGCGGTTTTCAGACCAACCGCAACTTTACGTAAGAGTGCGGTCCCCCCGCCACCTATATTGATTGACAGCCTTGCGTCACATCATATCCTCAGTTTCTTGTTGCACGTCGCCATTTTCAGCGTGTGAGTCAAAGCGATATCATTAAAGGAACACCCTTGCTCTATTTTTTGATGAAAAGCTCATTGGGCTCAACACAAGATACATTTCTCCACATTATCGCTGAAATTGGATTTATTGCTTGTACCTTTTGCGTGGCGCGGCGCTGTGCATTTCGGAGTTCTAGGCGTGGGTTTCTGTCGGGGTGCACGTGGCGGAGCTTCGGGTCAGCGGCTCGGCGTGGCTTTCTGTCAGGGTGCAAGCGGCGGAGCTTCGGGTCAGCAGCTCGGCGCGGGTTTCTGTCATGGTGCACGCGGCGGAGCTTCTGGTCTGCGGCTCTGCGCGGGTTTCTGTTGGGGTGCACGCGGTGGAGCTTCGGGTCAGCGGCTCGGAGTGGGTTTCTGTCGGGGTGCAAGCGGCGGAGCTTCGGGTTTCTGTTGTGGTGCACGCGGCGGAGCTTCTGGTCTGTGGCTCGGCTTTCTGTCGGGGTGCATGCGGCGGAGCTTCGGGTCAGAGGCTCGGCACGGCGCCGTTGTGTTTGCCCTGGTGGAGGCTTGTGTTTGGAGTTCTGGAATGCGTGGTGCGACGATTCGGGACACTTCATGTTTCAAGACACAAATGATTTTGTACTCTCTGCTTGGTCTGTGTCCGACTCGTACATGTACGGCTGGATGCTCATCCTAGCTTAGCTTAGCTCTCTCTCTCTGTCAGCCTGTCTGTTGCAAACACAGAGCGTAGGGGCTCTTGGCTCCGCCCCCTTGTTACATTGGGCGGGAAGCCGAAACTGTGAAGCAACACGCCCCTAAAACAGCAAACTGTAAATGCCCCTAACATGACACTTTTTAACACATTATAATAAAAACATCTGAACTGTGTGTTGAACTGAACCTAAACTGGCACACTCAGAAGAACCATAATATTAATATTAAATCATAAAAAGGCGTAAACTATGTGCCCTTTAAGCAACTAAATCAACATGCTAACAACCACTGAAAACAACTGTATAGCAATATGGTAACATCAATTGAGATCACCCATGCAACTGTATATTAAACATTATCCACTGAACACATGATTAACTGAATCAACATGCTAGCAACCACTGAGAACACATGATCAACATAAACATGCTAACAAATAGAAAACTTAAGCAACTGAATCATCATGTAACAAATACTTAGAACACTTAATCAACATAACAGCGACTAAGAACACATGATCAACTGCATATCAACATGCTACCACTGAGAACACTTAAGCAACAATCAACATGCTGACAACAACTGAGAACACGATCAACTACATCAACATGCTAACAACCACTGAGAACACGATCAACTACATCAACATGCTGACACCACTGAGAACACATGATCAACTGAATCAACAAGCTAAAAAACACCAAAAGAACACATGATTAACTAAATCAACATGCTAACACCTACTTTAGACGCTTAAGCAACTAAATCAACAACCTAACATCCACTGATAACACAAGATTAACTGAATCAGCATGCTAACAACTACTTGGAACACTTAAGCAACTGCATTGATATATGCTAACCATCAATGAGAAGGAACTGTACATGCTAACAACCTCAGGTAACAGCATGATAACTGCTGAGCAAAAATGCTAACAACCAATTAGGATTATCTTCTAAACAATCATTTGTACAATTTGTCTTATTGTTGTTAGGTTAAGTTTATGTTTCTCCCTTTTTTATCCACATCCAGCATCTCCTGTCACAAGTTTTAACTCAAGCCCAGTGCAGAGGTCATTAGCGGAGATAGCCACTGACGTGGGCCGATCCTTCCGCTCAATGCTATTTGCAATCCAATCAACCTTGACTAGGAGCCCAGCTGGTTTTACAGCTCTGTCCGTGGGCAGTGAATCACGACAGCTACAGCTCGCTTGTCTAGTTTACAACCAGCGATGGTCCTTTGCGTTTATCATGCTTAGCATTTCTGCTGAGAAGAACACTGGAGAAACTGAGCAAGTCAACCACACCTGTGCCCTTTCGTGCACTTTATCCTTAACATGGGTACATGCAGACACAAGAACAGATGCTTGCTAGTAGTACGCACACTCAAATTCACTTACAAAGCAGACGCAGCTGAAAAGGGAGGATTTTCCAACACACTGCAAAAAATTCCTATTCTTAATCAGTGTCTTGTTTTCCAGGAATTATGTCTCAGCAGGCTTGAAACAAGATCATTTTACTTGAGAAGCAAGATACTGCGATAAGGTGAGGGTTCTAGCACTTATTTCCTTTTCAGTATAATACAAGTACAAAATTCAATATATATATATATATATATATATATATATATATATATATATATATATATATATATATATATATATATATATATATCAATACTAATATTGCATCTATAGTAAAAAAATAAATAAATTAGAAGATAAAATGAGTAATAGGTTGTTTTCAATCAAGTGGTTTTGGTAATGCGCAAAATTCAGATGGGAGACAGAGGAAAGTCTGTATTTTTGCGATTTATACCATGATTTAAAGGAGCAATACTGTAAATAAAAAATGTATATATATATATATATATATATATATATATATATATATATATATATATATATATATATTTATATTTATATTTATATATATATATATATATATATATATATATATATATATATATATATATATATATATATAAATAAATATATATATATGTATACATACGTATACACACACACACACACACACACACACACATATATATATATATATATATATATATATATATATATATATATATCATCAAGGCGGTATACACTGTAAAGGCTATTACGTTAGATGAAAAAATGCCACAGTAAATACTATAGTGTTTAGAAGCATACTGTAGATAATTACTTGAATTAAACTGTCGTAGTAATTATAATGTTGCTGTGGTACAATTGTAGTTATAAACAAATTATACAACAGGCTTCAGTTTTATACATTATAATCACAATGCACCACAGCTTACACTAATGTTACAGTATTTATTACAGTTTATCAGTTTACTACGCTACAGTATTCCGTAGCATTCATTAACAAAGAGTTGTACAAATGTAACTTTACTATGTGGTTCAAAAACATGTTTTTTATAAATTGCTATAGTTTTTTTCCTTTTGCGGACATCTTCCAGACATTCACCGCTGCTGCGTATCTTGATTGTTCACGTTACGGTTATTTATTCCGCCGAAACACCAGTAAATCTGAGATTACTGCAGTACAAGATGGAGATTTAATTGCAGTGATTACATGGCAAGCTGTTATTTAAATTCTCCTGGATTTTCAATTGGTGTGATGGTGTTTGTATCTGATTTTTCTATAACACATTAACATATTTATACACATAGCTAGGTCTGTAATCTTTATTGGTGATGTCAAATGAATTATCACATTCAAAAAAAGTTTGTACACATAGATGTATTGAATAAATGCAGCCTTTTCTTCCATTCTTTAGCCTGTTTCTAAAACTTAAAAAAAAAAGATAAACAATATAAAACAGAAACATTTTGACTTTCTGATAGCGATTCCTATGTATAGTAGAATATTTACTTCCTGCTCTCCATCTGAATTTCGTCATGTGAAAATAACCTATAAAAGCCATCTGATAAATCACTATCATAAAGGATATAATACTCCAATTTCTGCTTTTTTTGATTCTGTTTTCTCAAGCGTATCATAGCAAATGTCACATTGTCATTACTTAGCGTGTAAAAGAAAATAAATCCAGATGTGATTTGTCTGTTTTTCTGTCATTTCTCCATCCGTTCTTTCTGTCTGAGTGAGTGCTGTGATGGTCCGTCAGTGCTTGTCAACATTTCTGCGTGGTGAGGAAAGTGAGAGATGACAGTTCTTATTCTACATACAGTAACTACATGCTTATGATAAAGTATTCATTTTCAAGCAATTTATATACAGGCTATATATGTAGGTTTCTAAAAGTTCTACTTTTAAGAGCTTTTTATTACCAAACAGAATGACATTTGAGATCAAGTGTAAAGTTCAATTTGAGAGTATACAGAATTTGCAAACAAAAAAAAAAGCACACAACACGCTTAATAAAGAGCAAAATACCTGTAAAATATGTGTGCTTAAGAGAAATCCCAGTGAGTGTTGTTTTTTTTTTTTGGTTTTAAGTTAGAAATATACATTTTAAGTAGATAAAAAAAAGAAACAAAATCTTATTTACGTGGTAAATTCAATGGCATATTTTTAAGACCTTTGAAACAGATTTAAGATATTTTAAGACTAAATAAGGCCTTATTTTTATACTATGTAATTTAAGGATACCCTGTAAATAGTAATAAAGTAACTAATCAAGAGTTACTTGTAAACAAGCTATGCTGATTTCCTTAACTTTTACTGCACAATAATATCTATGTAATCAGATGTTAAAACGTGAAATGTGTTGTTTAGACAAATTTTCATTTTGTAAACATGCCATTTAGCTTTTTTTTTGCATAAAATAACAAAAAAGCTTCCATGTTTTCACATGTTTATATTCGTCTTTAGATGTCACAAAACATGTTTAAACTTCAAAAGAGTTATGAGATCTGTATTTGGTTAAATAACTATGATTTTCAGTCACAACACAATGATTTTCAATTCACCTACTGTATACCGCATGTCTTTGGAATGTGGGGGAAACCAGAGCACCCGGAGGAAACCCATGTGAACACGGGGGAAAACATGCAAACTCCACACTGAAAAGCCAACTGACCCAGCTGGGACTCAAAGCAGCAACCTTCTTGCTGTGAGGCAACAGTGCAAAAGACTGAGCCACGGTGTCACCCCCATTACAGTTAGCTTTTAAATATAAAACAAACAAACAAAGGGTTACATTAAATTTGAATTGACAATCTTGAAACAATCCACATCACTCCCCCTCTTATTTCGGATGGCTTGCCAAATCAAAGGTTATCATGGGCCAACTTTGCCATTTTTAGTTTGGGCATCTCTGGGTTAGATGAATTTTTGTTCTTGTAAACATGCCTTTGAGAACAGCTACATGATTAGTTTTTAATATTAATATTAAGTTTTTACGTTTAGTAAAAATTAACACTACATTTAAAAACAATATTGTCTTATTTGCCAAAGACAAATCACAGAAACACAAACAAATTCAAAATAAAAATGTTTAACAAAAAGGTGCCATGTTTTAGACATGTTTATTCATTTTAAAACATTACAATACAGGCTTAAACTCCAAAAGAACTAAGAGATCTGTATTTGGTGAAATAACTATGATTTTCAGTCACAACAAATAAAAATATTTGTTTTAATCTGACCGATTTTCAAAAAAAAAAGCTAATATTTTTATTTGGAAAATTTATTTATTTTTAATCTTTTAGAGTAAAACTAATATATACTAATATACTAATACTATTATTCCTGCTAAAACAAGAATATACTTACAGTCTTTATTAAACCAAATGTTCACACATTTTGATGTCTTTAGATTTACAGTTATCTGATCTGTCTCCACTCCACACATTAAAGTCCCAGTGGGATCACCATTTAAATGGCTCTAAATGGGAAATACGGAAATCTGTGCGGGGGCCGACATAATCGGTTAGCTTTGCCACTGCCGTCCTCCTATTTGTGGCAGATTAGGGCTATCCACAGTTTGACAAACAGCTTTCCACGCAACGCACCAATCAAGGCTTTTTATCCCATTTTGGGCACAAGGAAGAAGGGCACTAGAGAGGCAGCAAATTACATGTGTCATTATTAATGGACCAGCGCTTGTGATAATGCATCAACATTAAGGCCCACACATTCCACACACACACACACACACACACACAGCTGTCTGCACCTCTCAGCGGGGCTTTTAGCTCTCAATCAATTGAATCCGCTACTGCTAGCACAAGCGCAGATGCACAAATCAAGACGCTCTTGCAAAAGTCTGACATTCTCACAGACATCAAACACACTGGTTCTCTCTCTCTCACACACACACTTACAAATATGCATCTTCTTCTACTTTAGCAGTGATGTTAAGTGTAGTCCAGAATAACAGTAAATTGGCCAATAACTCCCACGTTCTTTAATTGAAACCGGCTTGCTCTTCGCTCTGACGCACTGCACAGTCTGGATTCAGTCAGGCCAAGAGAAAGAATGTAAAATGTAATTTCTCTAAATGCGGGGCTTTCTAAAGGAAATACTGTGAAGTCAGCTTCGATAATTTTGCTTTGATAACATTAGCAACCTGTAGAGGAAAGGAATTGTGGTCTCTTGCTTATGAGAATGAAGTCAAAGCACTGTTTGTGTGCTTGTTTTTACTGTTTTAACAGGATAAAAGTATATTTAATCATTTAGCAGACATTTTTGTCCAAATGAGGAGGCATTCAGCGATTCAACAAAAAGAGGCAATACACAAAAGAAGTGGTAATAAACCTTTTTCTTCGTTGCTGCATGAAGCGCACCATAGTGACCAGCGTCTTCCAGTAGGATGCTTAGAACTTCCATTAACAGTTTACAATGCTTACAATGGGTTAATCTTGATCCGAAAAAGGTTGTCAATTCTGGTATGAGTGGCTTACAGAGTGTTTTTGTTAACCACAATTTTGATTTTAAAAGATGTGTGTTAAAGCCGTTAGCGGGACTGGAGTGGGACTCCTTTTCAGGCCTGTAGTTTCAAGCCTCAGACCGGCCCACCTCAGTTTATGACTGACTATATTAAAATAAGGTCATTTCCAATTCAGTTTCTAATGACACTATCACGTCTTTTTTTGAGAAAACAGCTGGTTTAGAACTTCAAATGTTTAACAACCCTAACAGTATTATATGTCTTAACAATAAATATGAAAAAAATAAGTTACTCAAACGAGTTATATCATCATTATCCTGCAGGCTGCATCTTGCTCACGAGGCTGCGAGAAAATAGATAAAAAGAGCAGAGCTGAGGTAAAATAATGAATAAGAAGACTGTGGTCAAGTAAATAAATAAAATTATTTAAAAAGTGTGACTGCTGAGAGCAACAGATTCTGGAGCTGGGGACACCGGCCCTCGCGGCCAAAAAAGGGACCGGCCCACCGGGAATTCTCCCGGTCCTTCCGATTAGCCAATCCGGGCCTGGCCGTTAGTCTAATACTTCTGTTAGATGCGGTTTAAGCGCGAGAGTCTGCCGTCAGATAAGATGCTGAAATGTAGCATCAATGTTACCGACCTGTCAGCTGTTAAGGCTGATTTATACTATGCAGCCTGCGTGTTGACACAGCCCTTGCCGTGGCTGACGCACTCCTTTTGAAAAATGGTACTACAAGTCTAAATGATAAGTAGTTTAAGCTCTGTGATTGGTCAGCTTAGTAGCACTGACAAGCGATAGCAGGACAGAGAGCCACTTGAACCTGTTTTAGCGAGTGTTTACATGTGTCAAGTCCCGTGAAGGAGCTCGAGATGGAACGTTTTGTTTTATGTTTACCTAGTGATTAAAGTTGTTACACGTCCCCTGGTTCCTGCCTCAAAATCAGCGAGTTTGAGCTACTTCTGCAATAAGGGAACGTACAGAAAAAACAAAAACACTGGCGAAGAAACTCGACACAGCGGAACATAAAAACCTACTGCCAGCTAGCGTTTAGGAAGTGTTATTGCAGAGCAACACAAACAGCAAGCAAAAGTTTAAATGCACGACAATGCGCAAGGCAGGAGCCGTGGGTCACACTGATCACTCGATGCAAAAGTATAAACCATGGCTCAAAGTATGCCTCTACAATGCACACACATATCACACGCAATACATCACTGCAATATAGAGCAAACCATATTGATGCCAGGAAAATGCTCTATTTAAATAGCAGAAGATGCTATTAAGCGCCCCGTGGGACAGAGTCCTCGGGCGGTGCCCTTAGAAGGGTAAGGGTAAATGACTTGCAGATGTTGGTTTTCATTCCTAGTAGATCGCATTTTAAAATAATAGGTCTAAGAGGTGGCGCTGATCTACAGCAGTACTTATTCAAAGACATTAAAAGTAAGTAAAACAGATTAAGACTATCGTTTCAAAGCAGTCCAAATGTGACAGCTTATACTGTACGCATCAATTCAATTCAGCTTTATTCCTATAGCACTTTCACAATGTAGATCGTGTCAAAGCAGCTCAACATAGAAGACTCTAGTAAATTGAAACTGTGTCAGTCCAGTTTTAAGAGTTTAAGTTTAGTTTAGTTTAGTTCAGTTCAGTTCAGTGTGGTTTAATCCATTGATGAGCAGCTCCACAAGTCCCAATTTAGCGTTCTATGAAAAAGGTCTTTAAAAAGGAACTGTTTGTGTTCAGAGAATTAAGAAGAGTGTTTCTGCAGGTGGTTTGTCAAGTGCACTCGCCTGTGTGAAGCACACGTCATAAACATGCTATGTTTTTTTTATTTATTATAGAGTGATTGTAAGAACATTTCTGGTACAAATGTGCAAAACTGGTCGGCTAAAGTGTCGATCAGATTGATTGTTTGCATATATCAAGCTATTCCTTTAGAACGAGTCACCAGTCTCGTTCCTTGAGGTCTGGTGCCCTGCAGGGCTTAGCTACAACTTGCCTCAACACACCTGCCTGGGTGTTTCAAGTATACCTAGTAAGACCTTGATTAGCTTGTTCAGGTGTGTTTGATTAGGGTTGGAGCTAAAATCTGCAGGACACTGGACCTCCAGGAACAAGTTTAGTGATCCCTGCTTTAGAAATATCATTTTAGGTTTTTGTGGAGTCACACAAATTTTTTTTTTATAATTAAGCCAACACTGCCTCATCACAAAACGTAAAAAAACAAATGTTGAAGGAAAAGAAATAAATTTATAGTAAGTGCTGCCATAAGTACATGGCAAGTCAGAATCAGTTGACAGACCCCCTAGTTTTTCACGTTTTGTTTTTGTGATTTTTCACAATAAAATGACTGATTTTGATTTTGAACCAAATCACTTATCGATTTCCTGAACATAACACCAGCCATACGTGTAAAGCACAAATAATGTCTTTCAATTCGATCAAGTCCAGCGGCTGTTATCCTTGAACCAGGCTCCATCATTGTAAGGTGTTTGCTGTTCAGTCTGTTCCGTTGCTTTGTTTTTTCAGATGTTCGCACTTTTTTGCAGTCTGAAGCATGTCAAACACACAAAACGCCCAATTATGCAACGTCTATAAGTCATGTAAAACATTTAATTGCAAACTAAATGAAATATATTTTTATTATAAGGTTTGGAATTTGATGTTTTATGAGATTATTTACATTTTTGCAATTATTTTGCGTTTAATTAAGAATTTTGCAGGATCGCAAATATTCCCAACTTTTTGTTGATTTTGCGTTGGATTCAGCAATCGTGGAAAACTAGGGGGACTGAGTTGAAGTCAGAAATATTAGCCCTCCTGACTTATTAGCACCCCTGTATTGGTTTTTCACCATGAAGATTTTTTTAGCAAGTTTCTAAACATAATAGTAATTTAAAAAATAAACAAATAAAACTTTCTTCAAAAAAATAAACAATTATAGGAAATAATGTGAAAATTCCCTTCTCTGTTACATATTATTTGGGAAATATTTAAAAAAGAAAAGAAAACTATACAGGAGGGATAATAATATTGACTTCAACTGAATATAAATAACAAAATGTTTGGAGTTACACTCGCATTATTCTGTTAATTACTGAGGACACCCTTACCGCACCCTTACATTCCGTAAATAAATAACACACTTCCTTAAACAAAGTAAAAAAACAAATAACCATATCACTAATTATTCTCATGTTTTAATTAAGCATTTCTATTCATTATGACAACTCAAAAGCTCAAAACAAAAGTTGCATCTTGCAGACAAATTTTGACCCCGAACCTTAAAAAAAAAAAAAAAACTGTTTTATTTTAAATTACATTTGTGCAGCATTGAAATACTTTCAATGCTGGGGCCTTATAATCACTCCTACTGTACATTGCATGCTGTACTACACATCACTGTAGAGAAAACTGAATTGCCCTCTTGATACCTCATAAGAACAGTAGAACAGCTTAAACGAAGAAGTTGATCTGTTTTGGTCAGTGCATAATGTTTGTGGCCACACTTTATCTGTTTATGCTGTAGTCATATGATAGTGAGTAGAGTCCAGTTGAGTGGGAGTTTAAGTGCCACTACACCACACCATCAGCCAGAGAGAGAGAGAGAGAGAGAGAGAGAGAGAGAGAGAGAGATCAGGAGTGCTCTGGCTTTCAGACTGGATACCCAGATGGGTCTCTTGTTTTCATCAAAGTGCTGAACAGAACCATACCAACTAAAACAAATAAAAACTCCCCCACACATTCATCAAACTTCCAGTATTGTGACAGCGCTTAGTGTTCATACAGTACAGTGTTGTACTGTAAGCACACTAAGAGTTGTTACGATACTGGAATATTAACTTTGATATAATACCTTAAAAACATAAATATTCAATAATATTTTCATGTTATTGGCTCAGTGGGTCGCACTGTCGCCTCACAGCAAGAAAGTCGCTGGTTCAGTTACCAGTTGGCCTTACCATGTGGAGTTTGCATGTTCTCCCCAAGTCCATGTGGGTTTCCTCCAGGTGCTCTGGTAACGGTTTCCCCCACAAGTCCAAAGACATGACCTTTAAGTGAATTGGACTAATTAAATTGGCTGTAGAGTATGAGTGTGTGTGAATGTGGGAGTGTATGGGTGCTTCCCAGTACTGGGTTGCGGCTAGAAGGGCATCCGCTGTTTAAAACATATGTCAGAATAGTTGGCTGTTCATTGCGCTGTGGCAACCCCTGATAAATAAGGGACTAAGCCAAAAGAGGATTAATGAATTTTGATGTTAATATTACAAAGGCGTTAAGCATTTCCCATGGTTCTGGTCCGAATAAATAGAACAAATCGTATTAAGTATGTATTTACACATTTTTTTCTTGTTCTCCTTTTGACCAATTTAATGTCCTAGTTATGCCATAAAGTATTCTAATGAATTTCACACTTCTTAATTCCAAATTCGTCTAATAGGAAACTATTAGACGAAATTATATAAAGTTAAAACATTTTTAATGACAAGCGAACAATAAAACAAATCGATAAAAACTAGTATAGAGATGAACTAATATACTGATGAAAACATCACTTAAAGTTATAATTCACCATTTACTCTCACTTCACTTGTTCCAAAACTATTCTGTTAATAAAATAAACAATAATATGAAGAATGTTGGAAACCAGCAGCCATGGACTTCCACAGTAGAAAAAGAAAATATAGATATCAATGGCTACTAATTTTCAACATTCTTCTAAATTTCTTCTTTCGTAATGAATAGAAGAGAGAAATTCAAGCAGGTTTGGAACAATTGAAGGGAGAGTGAATGATGGCAGTGATTGAATTTTTGGGTGAACTGTCCCTTTAACTTTGTTTAGATTTGGGCTGCTGTCTCTTTTTCTACCTGAACATTTGAAGTGGATCAAAATTATTTTTATTTTATAATTATTAAATAATAACTAAATAATTTAAAGGTTAATAAATGCTTATATTGTTTAATTATTTTTTATACATATTTTATTATTTGAAATACTACTATTACTTTTTATTTTACTTTCACTTTAGATGTACGTAACTTACCATGTTGTACACCAAAACAAATCTGTAAATTAGCAGTTTATGGTTTATGTTTTAATTAATCCTCATTAATTCATGCTTTTGAAAAGCATTATGAGACCTTGACATTTCATCCAAAAACTTTTACCCTAAATAAGTAAAAAAAAAGTGACTATTATTAACATTTTTAAGAGTGTAAAGTGATATACTGTCTGGGTTGGGGTTGTATATTATGGTACAAAAACATAGTAATAAGCTGCCAATCCATTTTCTGTTATTTTACAGACTTATTTATCTATATATCACTTCTTATACATTATACTTCATTCAAACTACTAAAATGTCAATAAAAGTCACTTTGTTAAACATCTAAAGTCAAGACAGCAGAGGTCAAGGTCAATTCACAATCGTAAATAAACAGAAAATACACAAAAATACTGAAACTGTCAATTAACAGATAGTTTTTACAGTGCAGATACAGATATTTTAATTTATTTGACATGTTTTTAGCCTGTTCAAACACTCCCAAACTATCAAAACTAGCCTAGTCTGTAATGTGTTATAACACTAACACAAACTACTTGTGTGAGTATCAATAATCTAGAAAAGCAAAAATGTATAGTTTTAAATATTTCAGTATCGATACATTTGATAACACCATACCCCCTAACATACTGTAACTCCTCTCTATGATATTACATGCAGTATGGACAGATAGAGGTTCGTTGCTGTTGCAGTGATCTCTCCTGTCTTCTCATTAATGCTAAGTGCTCTTGTCCTACATGCTAAAACGAGGTTTCATCAGCTCTCAGACTAATCAATGTGCTCAGCTCCTCCAGTGTTTACCACCCAGATCTATTTATCTGTGTCTAAGTCTGGAGGAATATCGAGTGCAGGAGGGTGTCTTTAGCTGATCGGCCATGCGGTGATGAATCGATTCATTGACATGTCAGTGGAAACGAAATCTCCTGGGTTTCACTGGAAACGTGTGAGTTGGGTAATCGAGAGCCATGTTTACTTTGAACTGGTTAAAATTTTGAAAGAACTGTTAAGTAGTGAGAAAGTCATTTTTTAAAGGTCAGATTTTTGTAGGAAAAAAGTATATATAGAAGCAAGATGGGTAATGTTAGAAGACACATTTTTATTTAAATTATTATGTAGAGAAAATATGGAGAATATATATTAAATAAATGAAAAAGTACTTTTGAATGAAATGAATGAAAAGTATTTATTTTTTTAAATAAAGAAAATAAAACCAGTCCTTAAATAAGACAAATGTTAACCTTATTGTTCATTCATTCATTTTCCTTCGGCTTAATCCCTGATTTATGAGTTGCCACAGTGGAATGAACCACCAACTACTCTTGGCTTCAATTTAAAATGTTCATTTAATGAACATTTTGATTTTATTACGATAAATGACATTATTTTAGGTAGTGTTTTTGCCCTCATAGTTCACTGACAAGTTTTGTACAGTAAATATGCTCACATATTACAAGTGAGAGATGCTCGGGACAGTAGACAGGATACAAACAGTGCTGCTTTGTAAAGTTTAATTTGGCAGCAGTTGTTTGTAAACTATGTGCAAATTCAGTCATGGGGTGCTTTCAGGACCTGTCTCGTTTGCCCAGTTAGCGTGGTACGCTTGCCATATCATCACCTTGGAATTATAAGGTTATATCTACATTCTGAATGATTTTAAGATATTGAGCTTCAGAGTTTTTGCATTCCATATAGCACACAGTATGTGTGTAACATTTGTTTTTAAAATAAAAAGCCCAAAAATGCAAACAACTTTTAAAAAAGCATGCCATAATGTACATAAGTTGTCATTTAATAAGAATATGTCAATAACTCAATTTTGACAAAAATGTCAAATAGAATCTAATAGTTCTAAGGTGAAGATTTGTGAATCCTGCAATCGCCCTCGAATCTGCGCCAAATCAATCAGCCGCTATTGCCTAAATGAGGTGGTCTCGGCTTAATTGAAACAAAGTCTGAAGTGGTTCGATTGGAGTGAGAACACACTAACGAACCACAGTATATCACAGTGTATTATGGTTGTGTAATAGCCACGTATACAGCTATATGAAGAGAGAATTTTGAATAGGGCGGGATGTCATTCCTACCGATAAACGTGTGTTTCATGTCGAATAAGAAAGTGAAAGCATGCTAACATATTACAGAGTGCTGTTTAGCCATTATTTAAATTGACAGAAATTACTATCTTATCATTTTTCCATACTTTATTCTTATATTTTGTATTAGTTTTCGATTTCGATTACTTTTCGATTAATCGCCCAACCCTACTCTGGCATGTTGTACGCAGCAATGCATTTTATTGTTATCATTTAAAATTTTTATATTATTATATAAGATACAATAAAAATAGAACAGTGACAACTGTTGGTTTCCAATATCCTTCAATAATCGTATTCTTATATATATATATATATATATATGGTTTTTGAATCTGATTGGCTGATATTCTGCAAATAGCAGCACTCCAGCCTCTTAACCCTGTGCCCACATACAGCAACAAGCAGAGAACACTCAACAGTTTGACAAATATTGCTGCTGCTGGACAACATAATGTACTTTTAAAGCTTTTTTTAGGCGATACTGTAGTTGTTTAGATTGCAACTATGCAGTTTATTTATAAGGATAGAGCCTATTTTAAATATTTATAATTTCCGCCACAAGATGGTGACAGAGACTTCATAAAGAGTCCTTTGAGGAGAAAAACTCAGTGTAATGTTTAAAATACAGCGGATCTAATCATTAAAAAAACAGGTAAGTGACATTCAAAGTTAATCTCTCTCTTTTGTATGTTGTAGTGCTGTATTTAAACAGTACCATCATAATCTGGTAGTGTTTGCTTTGGCTTTTTCGAGGTTAATTATTGTGATATCCCTATTGCAACAGAGAAATACTGGGAAATGTTTTTAGACTGATGGCATTTCATGGAGTTCAGCCTCATAATCTTAAAATGTGAACAAAATCACCTGTTTTGTCATCACTAGAAAATCATTTAAATACAAGCTCTATTGTGACGTTGGTGAATTGTGAATGAATGGCGGAAGAAAGTAGTTCCTCATACAAAAGGATTTTTGTGTTTAATTTTTACACGATTATGCTGTCAAACTTGTTGTATAAACGCAATATCAAATGAGTAGCAGTGCAATGTGGCTGTATATCGTTACTGGTGGGACACTAAGGCACACCTCCCTCCAGTGCTGATATACAGCCATATCACACTGCTACTTATGTGATATTGCAAATTTATACAACAGTTCTGTCTGGTTCTGAAAAGAAGAAATCCATGAAAGTTATAAAGTTGTAGGTTAAATGATATTGCTTAAAGGTATAGTTCACCCAAAAATGAAAATTTGATTGAAAAGAAAACATGGAACAGTCCTTTTCCCTCTGTGTAAAACTGTAAGACGGTATACATGACACTAACCCAAGGTCAGTGTAATTATGGGTTCTTATGTAGCAGCACTGCTTACACTGACAACCTGAGGGCAGTTACAGAACAAACCTTTGAGCTTTTTACTCTTGCCCTATGGAGTTGTGGGGGATGGAAAAACCACAGATGAACCACAACCTTGACTGAAAGCAGACACTGACTCAGAGAGCAGCAGAAAGCAAGAAAGAGAAATACGTTTCCTAGTCCAATTCAGTCAGATGCATTTCCTGCAGACTGTAATGCTCGAGGTGAGAATGAGAAATGATGTCTTTGTATGAGTTCTACATCTAATGTACAAACACGCAAGTTCTTTCACATCACTCATATCAGGGTTTCAATGCACAGGCAAGAGCTTTGACCTCCACATCAAAAGACCAAGGGTGAGCCTGACAATGACCTAATTTAAATGCATATACATGAAAACGCTTGCTGCTATACTGACAAACCGACTGGAAGATAGCCTGTCTGAAAAATTGACTATATTTTGTCAAATTAGACTCAAAATAAAATATTTATAACTAAAATCCTCAATTTTCTAAGTAATAATGTAACTTAATAATGTGTAGTATAAAATGGATATATACAGCATGGGACGAAAACCGTTTCCAAGGTATATCGTGGTTTGGAAAAGTCTAGGTTTTTAAAACCACCAAAAATTTTGTTATACAGTTCCTAAGGTATGTGTAAGATTTATTTATTTTTTTTAAGTTTTTTTTTTTTTTTTTAGTTTTTAGGACAAAAGTATCTCCAGCAGATAAGATGTCCAAAGATGCTATTTTAAATTGTAAATAAATCTGTGTTTTTGAAACTAATTAAGACAGCAGAAGTCAATGATTTATTTGAATTAATAAGTCTGGCATGTTTACAGATCCATAATATTTAAAATGTTTTACAAAATAAAATATATTGTGTTCAAAGGGGAAAAGAGTTTTAGTTTTACCCGGACATTTAAAAAGAACAGATATTAGAGCAGTAACTGATATTTTTATACAAGGTTATCATACCCGTAAGAGCCTTATAGTGGCCCATGCCTAATACAGTACAGAGTATTTTTTAAACACTTTAAAGTAGTTTTTTTTTTTTTTTTTTTTGTATTATTAACTTGACCCAGATGATTTTTGGAACTCAAAGATGAAATCACAGAAATCATTTATAAAAAATGGAATTTACTGTCTTGCATTTAGGCACTAAAGTTTAATGAATTCAACTTATTCCACATGCTTTCTTGACTATAAAATGATTTTAATAAACCATATTTTAACTTATTTTATTAAAATAATATTTTTTTTCCATTAAAGTTGAAAAATAAAATGAAATTTGATTTATAAAAATCTATTGCATTTAGTCATTTTTGTTAAATTTAACTTTTAATTGAAATGGAATGGGCTCCATGCACAGCTAGAGTTTTAAAGCCAACGATATGAGTATTTTCAATTTCACACGGTTGTTTTTACAGCATTGCTATTGTAATGTAATTACAATACATTCAGTTAAATAGACTTAAGCATTCATTTAGTTGTTTACGTGTAGAACAAGATAAAAGACCGTTGTAACCACTAGCACAGAAATTTAATTGAACGTACTGGGGTAAAATAAACTGTCATATTTTAAAGACAGGTGTCACGGTGGCACAATAGGTAGCACAATCACCTCACAGCAAGAAGGTCGCTGGTTCGAGCCTTAGCTGGGTCAGTAGGCATTTCTGTGTGGATTTTGCATGTTCTCCCCATGTTCGCGTGGGTTTCCTCTGGGTGCTCCAGTTTCCTGCACAGTCCAAAGACATGCTGTACAGGTGAATTGGGTAAACTAAATTGCCCGTGCTGTATGTGTGTGAACGACTGTGTATGGATGTTTCCCAGTAATGGGTTGCAACTGGAAGGGCATCCGCTGCGTAAAAACATATGCTGGTTAAGTTGGTGGTTTATTCCGCTGTGGCAACCCCAGATTAATAAAGGGACTAAGCCAAAAAGAAAATGAATGGATGAATAAACAAATTAGACATTTGTTTGTTAACGTTAAATTTAGAATAAAATTTTTTTTTAGCAAGAATAAATTGTATTTATTAAAATTCTTGTTACCTTTTGTTTTTAAATTTTTTTTTTTTTTAATACATGTTTTAACAATAAAAAAATAATAATTTAACCATTAAAATTAAGACAAGATAAACTTGGAAAAAAGTAATTTGTGCGGGAAAATAGACTTCATTCGGTCCACATTTAAGTGTATAAAAATAAAGGTCCATTGTCAGAATTATTAATCTTTGATATCTATGGAACCTTCTAAATGCACAATAGGTTATGAATAAAACTGCTCTTTAAATTTTAAAGAATGTCCTTTGCACTAAGAAAAACGTTTATTTTAAGAACTGTTGACAATGCTTTTTTGAGGAAGAAAACCAGGTTCTTTGATGACACTACTGTGAAAACCACCTTTCAAACATTTTATTTTTATAAGTGTTAAAAAAAGTCTCTTTTAACATCTTATTATCAGTGTGGTACTAATATACTTTATATATATCGCACATCTCGACTTCAGTTCCTGTCAGGGATCACCAGGTATCACACAACAGCTTTACAGCCCTAAATAGAAGTGTGAAAGTAGCTATTAAAACATGCTACTCATTCATTTGATCATGTTTCATCCTCTCTCAAAGCATACGATATGCTCTGAATTGACACAAAGCTGTAAGGAGGACTACAGAAGCGATGGAGAAAGACTGAAAAAGCAACATAAAAATGGCAACAGCCCTGTCAAAGAGATTTCGCAATCGCTCCCTCCCTACAGGCTTTCCCATTTCCCACCTTTTCTCAGCCTCATCGCATGCTTTTTCAGCGAACCCTCGAGCCCATAAGGAGACGCGCACAGCAGCCTCCACCGCAGCTGTGAACTCAGCTTGTATTTTTAGGTTTCAAGTAACAGCTCTCCAAACACAGATCTCACGCCGACGCACGAGGAAAGATTCGAACTGTACAGACAATGAGTACAGCATGCAGTATTCACAGGCCCTGTTTACACCTTGGGTTAAGATGCAATTTGGTCAATTGGATCACAAGTAGACGAGTCTCTTTTGCTCACTATTATCAGACTATTTTTTGGATGATGAAGGGTCTATTTAAATTAGTATTTAAATGCCTTTTATGATCTCATATTATTGCTTTACAAGGGCAGTGTTGCCCTTGTAGGCTGCTGGAGAACACCCTGTCATTCTACCGAACTATAAATCCCATCTTGCCCTTCAGTCACACACCTGTTTCAGTTCACTTTCTGATTACCCACACACAAACCTGAAGCTGATCAGGTTTGAATACTTGGACCATATACACACCACTCACCCACACATCCATGCTGAGTCTTGTTTCCCTGTAGTGAGCATTTCAAAGGGTTTCCTAGATTGACTAGCCGTGTTTTGACCCTTTGTTTTATATGTTTATGTTTGTTTTGCCACATCTTTTTTACCTGTTACACTGACAACGCTTTTGGATAACCTTCATGTTACCGCATACCTTTTATGATCTCATATTATTGTTTTGATCACCAGCAGTGTTGCCCTTGTAGGCTGCTGGAGAACACCCTGCCATTCTACCGAACTATAAATCCCATCATGCCCTTCAGTCACACACCTGTTTCAGTTCACCTTCTGATTACTCACACACACAAACAGCTGAAGCTGATCAGTATTGAATACTTAGACCATATACACACTACTCACACACACATGCATGCTGAGACTTGTTTGCCAGTAGTAAGCATTTCAAAGGGTTTCCTGGATTGTTTAGCCTTGTTTTGACCCTTGTTTTTTATGTTTGTTTTACTGCCTGCCATGTCTTTTCGCCTGTCACACTGACAACACTTTTGGATTACCTGCATGCTGCTGTCTGCCCCTGTTTTAAACCTTGTCAGTCTGACAATTCTTAATAAAAGCTGCCATTTGATCCAACTCTTGTCATAGCAAACAATTTTGGGCTAAATTTAAACAAACAAATAAAATGTAGCATATTCAACTTAATTTGTTTGTTTAAATTCAGCCCCATACACACTGTTTGCAAGTACCTACTCTTTTTACTAAAGAAGATTTAGTAAATCCAGTGAATCATTTTTTTAGTGTGTATGGTGGTTTGCATTGGTGGCATTTTGATGGTATTTACAAAATGCACCCCATGTTTCTTGTCACTCGAGTATAGATCGACTTCTCCAGGATGTTCACAAACACTCAATGCACATCATCATATGCTCAGAGAAAACACTTTAACAGGAAATGACTTAACAGTTTCAGATATTTTGGTCATTTAACGTGTTTAAATGTAGGCTTGAGTCTAATGATTTTCATATGGATTAGGCCATGAGAATAGGACTGGGGGTCTTTTACGCCTCTGACTCAACTGGTTCAACCACATCCTCATGTAGGACTGTTCCGGGTGAATTCCGTACATTGGCATGTCTCTGAAATTAGCCTGTGTAATCTTTCTCATCAGCGCAGTTTGGTTTGGCGGCAGTCATATCAAGTCTACATTCTGATTCAGAATGAAACCTTTAAAGTCAAACCAAAATAATATTCACAGCATATTTAATTTCTGTAATGTGACATATGCAGTAGTGAGAAAAATATAGGTTGCACAGAACAGGGGTGTGGGTTGTGAACTTTTATAGTTGTTCTACTTGATCATTTGGAAAAATGGGAGCAGGTGGATTTTTCAGATGAATCATCTGTTGAACTGCATCCCAATCATGGTTTTGGGTTACATTCAGATTATCATGTGATTAATTAAAATTTTTAAGGTAGAAGGCCAGTATACAGTACTAAACATGCTATCCATTAAGTACTTATGTTATTAATCATTTAAAAATAATTATCATTTAATTAATGTATTAGTAACATTACAACTTAATGATTATAAATATAATAAATATATAAACTATATAACAGTATTATTATTATTATTATTATTATTATTACTACCATCATCATTATTCATTCATTCATTTTCTTGTCGGATTAGTCCCTTTGTTAATCCGGGGTCGCCACAGTGGAATGAACCGCCAACTTATCCAGCAAGTTTTTACGCAGCGGATGCCCTTCCAGCCGCAACCCATCTCTGGGAAACATTCACACACACATTCATACACTACGGACAATTTAGCCTACCCAATTCACCTGTACCGCATGTCTTTGGACTTTGGGGGAAACCGGAGCACCCGGAGTAAACCCACATGAAGGCAGGGAGAACATGCAAACTCCACACAGAAACGCCAACTGAGCCGAGGTTTGAACCAGCAACCTTCTTGCTGTGAGGCAACAGCACTACCTACTTTGCCACTGCCTAGCCCCATTATCATTATTATTATAATTATAATTATTATTATCATCTGTATTAAATGTTTTAATTATTTACAATTAAGCTATAAGAACTATATATAATCCATTTTATCTTTACTAAATACTAAGAAACTGATTTTTTATCAGCTAAAAAATGAAAACCAGTTTCTGCCTGGTCAGTATACTTTGTATAACATGTGCTGATTGGCCCTAAAACACATTACATTCTGATCACCAGGGAACAGTATCATCTAGTGAGGTCAATAGGGTCAATTATATTTCATCCTGAATTGAAACCTTTAAAAATAGCAACAGCATGCCTTCAAACTACCAGTTATTAAAAATACAGCAACGTTTACTCATGCACATACCTTGCACTGTACATCATATCTAATATCTCAAAGCTTCCCACTACTATAAATGGCCTGACGTGACATCATCATGTCGCTGTAAGCCTCTTTTCACAGCCACAGTACTAATTAAAGCAGCTCGCAAGTTGGACGACACTCGAACGAGAAAAAAAAACACCACAGAAAACTCCTGCAATTGATGAGAAGAAACAAACAAATAAGCACACTAAACGAATCAAAAATGTGATGTCATAGTCAGTGATGTCTAATGGAGTGGTTGTCAAGTGTTCCGTTGCTATCCTGCGCAATCCATCTTGCAGCCTCTATTAATGTACACTAGAGGTTCCTACAACTCTCTCTCTCCCTCTCTCTCTCTCTCTCTTCCGTTGGTCGTGCCGCTACCAGGGCATCACCGCAATCACAGCACACAGTGCTGGCACTCCAATCTGCCCTGTGACCATGGAGACGGAGAAAGCGTAAAAAAACAACACTGCTCTCACAAGTCTCACTGTACGACACTGGCAGTCAGCTCAGTTCTTTAAGGGGACACATAATGCCCCTTTTCATGAGATGATTAAATAAATGTCAGTGAAGTTTTAGTTTAAAATAACCCATACAGTAGATCACTGATTACAGCTTGTCAAATTTGACACTGTTTGGATGTGAGCGTATCCCTTTAAATGCAAATGACTTGCTGCTTTCCAGGAGAGGGCGGGGCCTTTAAATGCAATTCTGACTCTCAAGAAACAACAAAACAAGCTAACCTTATGCAGTCCGAAATGATTATTAAATTAAAGCCTTAAGCCGTGGTCACACTACACTTTTTACCACAAAGGCTCCCATTCACATGCATGCAAATGTAGACGGCTCGCTTTTAAAATGTCTAATCATCTTGTTTAATCCCACCCTTGTTCACAGCACCATGCAACAGATTTTCACATGCTTGTGTGACCACAGCTTTACACAGCTTTACAATAGGGATATAACTATTCACCCGACTCATTGAATCATACTTCCGGGTTTCTTCCCACTGCAGCCTTGCTTTCATGTTTTAAAAAGGCAGCTGCATGAAATAAGCATATTGGCGCATCAGCATTTAAAGGTGCACAATATATATATATACTGTAAGTAGGCAAATTATACAAGCTATATTAAATGATTTATGTGGTATTTTGAGCAGAAACTTCACTTTGGCATTTGGGAATACCAAATACCTACGATACATATTGTCAAAAGTGCCATCAAACACAAGCTCCATTTCAGATCCACAGAGGTTTGTCAAGGTTTGTTCATTTAAGGGGTTAAAACGGACTAGAGAAGTTACATCCACGAGCTGTGATTCTGATGGTGTGGGGTGGGAATCTTTCATGTTGGCATCTGGAGAGATGGCCTGGGCCATTTTTAAATGTAAAAGCGATGTAGGCAGCGGCTGGCTCATTTGTCACCTGCCTTATCAGTGACAGCAGCCTGCCCCATACGCTGGCCAAGGCTGTCAGCAGAGAAACCTCAGGAAAAGCCACCCAAAGGAACCAGTGAATGTGGGATGAATGCTGACTTCGCCCCCTCTTCACACCGGCGTATCGGTCCGAGGCTCCAATCAGTGCCTGTCACTGTCGGGTGAAGAAATGCATGTTTCGAGGGTTTGGGAAACCTCCAAACAAGCGTGACAATAAGACAGGGAGGAATGCAGGAGGTTTGGGGTGGACAAGCGGATGGATATGGTGGCAGAGATGGTGGGCGTCTGTTTTCTGTGGTGGTAGTATATTTGTGGACACATTTTTCAAATATTTGTTGTTTTTAATCACCAATTACCCTGCTGTTAACTTGAACAACCTGGTTTTTATGAACTTTTAAAAACTAGTAACTGTAAAATCGCATACAATTAGTAATATTAGGTCTATATTTTGGTAGGATATTGATAAATGTGAATAATGAACAATACATTTACATACATTTTACATTAATTTACATACCTCATTAATATTTAATAAATGTATTAATTCATTGATTTATTTTCCTCTAGCTTAGTACCTGATATATCAGGGGTTGCCACAGAAAAATGAACAGCCAACTACCATGGCATGTGTTTTACACATCTCTTTCCAGATCCAACCCTATGTAAATTTAGTTGTACAATAAGTTTGGGGTCTTTAAATAAACTGGTATAATTATGATAAATATGAAAGTTATTTAAAAATAACTTAATTATTGCTTAACAGAGAGATTCTTTTCCAACATATTATTAAATAGTTTTACTAACTGATTTCTAATAACTAATAATTAGACAATACATACTAATTTGGTACATATTTTGCAGGATACTAGTATTCGGGTAAAGTGTAATTGAAAGATTTGAATGGATTATTATGCTAACTAGGCAAGTTAGGATAAGTAGGCATGATATCGGACAACCGTGGTCTGTTCTGTAGACAATAAAAAAATTCTTAAGGGGGCTAACAATAATATTGACCTTAAAAGTGTTTAAAACAATTAATTAATTATTAAATGACACCCTCTGCCAAAGCATTGATGAAATTAACAATTGGATTTGCCAAAACTTTAAACAAAGAGAAACAGTTAAACAAAGAGAAAACGGAAGGTATTGCATTTGGGAACAGAGACGAGGTTCTCAAGGTGAATGCGTACCTTAGCTCTAAGGGTCAAACAACAAAAAACAAGATCAACAATCTTGGTGTGATTCTGGAATCAGATGTGAGTTTCAGTAGTCATTTCAAAGCAGTAACTAAATTAGCAAACTATCATCTCAAAAACATTGCAAGAATTAGATGCTTTGTTTTTAGTGAGAAACTAATTTATGCTTTGATCAGCAGCAGAATGGATTACTGTAATGGCCTCCCAAAAAGAGGCAGTTACAGCTCATCCAGAATGCTGCTGCCAGGATTCTGACCAGAAGCAGAAAATCAGAGCACATCACACCTGTCCTTAGGTCTTTAAATTGGCTCCCAGTTACATTCAGAATAGATTTTATAGTATTATTACTTGTCTATAAACCACTAAATGGTCCAGGACCTCAATACAGTACAGATATGCTCACTGAATACAAACCCAACAGATCACTCAGATTTTTAGGATCATTTAAACTAGAAATTTTAAGGGTTCAGTGAAAGCAGGGTGAATCAACCTTCAGCTACTATGCCCCCTGCTGCTGGAATCAGCTTACAGATATGATCAGATGTGCTCCAACATTAGACACATTCAAATACAGACTTAAAACACATCTTTTTAGCTGTGCTTGAAATTAATATAAGTGAGATCGAAGACGATGACTCGCCACAGATAACTGTTGCGTGGGGTTAAAGTCCCCGGCTTCTGGCTGAGATCAAGACCTTTTATTACGTTTGGCTAGGTAAAGCGATTTACTCCCGGAAGGGGGTTGAAATCAAGGGCTGAGCGATTTACTTCCAGAAGGATTTGAAATTAGAGCTGTAAAGCTAAACTTTCCGACCGAACCGAAAAAGTCCACAGAGGTGGGGTAATCATCAAAATGGGAAAGTCCCAGAGTAAAGTGAGAAAATATGATACACCAGTGTTTTGGAGTATGGAAAACCCGCTGCCTTCATCTGTTTTTATATTATTTAATTCAATTTTATTTATAATTGGGATTTTAATCTTGCTTATGTAAAGCACTTTGAATTGCCACTGTGTATAAAATGAGCTGTATAAATAAACTTGCCTTGCCTTAATATTTTCCATATGAGAAAAAAAAGCATAGGAAATGCTGTGAAAATGTTACCATTACTTGGGAAATATTTGAAAAAGAAGGGAAAAAAATTCTAGAAGGGCTAACAATTTAGACGCCAACTGTAAATGTAAACAGCTCTACATAAAACATCAAACAAGAACAGGCCATTTTTGGTTTTACTTTTTCCTGTTGTAATTGTCTTATTTAGCCTTCTGTATAGTTCAAACACACAGAGCAAATATGCACAGCGAGAAGCATGCAAACCTTTTATTGCCTTTATCACACAGAGCTCTGCGCTGCTGAATAGATGTTCTTGAACACAATGCGGCATCTTGCATGCAAGCGTGCAGGTTCGAGTGCGAACGCACACACAGACGCGCCATTCACACCTACAAAACCCACACTCTCACTCACTAAACAAGTTCTGGCTCACTCAGAGTTGTGAGTGAAGTGAAAACACCTGACAGAGAGTAGTGTGTGTGAGAAAGACGGCCACACCTCACTCATCACAGTCATCCAGACACTGAGTACGTTTAAATGGACACCAATACTACAATTTGAATACAATGGGCTATATGCACAGCTAGTGTTTTTCAGCCAAAGATAAACCTCCGATGAAAGGTTTATGTGACATATGTGATGTTTTCAATTTCATAAAGTTTCTTTTACACCATTGATGTTGTAATGTAATTTAGATACAATCAGTTAAATAGACGTAAGCATTTATTTAGTTGTTTAAAAATGAAACAAGATGAAAGACGAGACGTGAACGCTAGGGCCATTTAGTAGCAGAAGGCAAGCGTAGAAACTCCATTGAAAAAACTCAGGTAAAATAAATTTTCATATTTTAAAGACCTGGGGCCTCATGTATCAACGCTGCGTACGCACAAAAACTTTGCGTACGCCAGGTTTCACGCTCAGAATCGCTCACGTTTGGATTTACTAACAATGAACTGAACGTGGGAATGTGCGCAGCTTCACGGCAGCTTTCTGGCTGGCGTACGCACTTTTTTTGTGCGTGTCTGTTTTATTTCCATTGGCGACTCCTAGAGGCAGTTGTGTTAAATTCCTCTCTACAAAGTGTCTGAGCCTTGCAATGGCAGCTGTATGAGACGGGTTCAGCAGGTATATAAGGTTTCCATACCATACAGTTGACCAGCTAAACATTAAAGCACAATTTGCAGCAGTCGCCTGTTTTCCCAATGTAATCTGAGCTATCTACTGCACGCACATTGCTATAAAGACACTGTCTGAAGATGAATTTTCATGCGTGAATCAGAAACATTTCCATTCAATAAATGTGCAAATAAAATATGATGCTTATTGATATGAACTTATTGATGATTCCTACTTGTCTTTCTCGTGATAAATAGTTGGCAAAATCTGATATGTAGCGGGGGAAAAAACAAGAAAGAGTTCATCAGACGACGGATTCGAGCCGAGTTCATGCTCGAACGTATCAATTCATGATCACATGCGTCTTACGAGGTGCGCCACTGAGACTGTTAAGTGTCCTGCAACATTTTACAGATATAAACCACACTATTTCTCTTTTTAATGCACTCAGTGCGATGTTCAGACCCAACTGTGTTAACCGCATCAGCTAAACTCTTCCACTCTATTTTTTTCTTTTGTTGTTAATTCCGGGGAAAAAACTTGCAAATAACACCGCTTTTCTCCGGTCTACCTCCGAAAGCAGCACCTCCAATTCACATTCTGTTCAAAGTTTCTCTTTTTGCTTGCTTTTGACATTGCTTTTCCGTTGGGTTTTGCCATTAGCATAGTTATTAGCATATTCATGCGGGGGAGGAGGCAGGGAGGGGTTTTGTGCTCGTGCATGTTGCGCTCAGTTTCACGTTCATTCAGATGTACAAAAGAATATGCGTGAGATTCGGCGTACGCAGTGTTTCATACATCTGAAATTTTTTCTGCGTACGCACATTTACAGCTTTGTGCGTACGCAATGTTTTAGTAAGATTTCCACGCAAGTCTTCGTACATGAGGCCCCTGGTGTGAATAAATGGATTTTTACTATAGGTTAATTAGGTTAACTAGGCAGGTTAGGGTAATTAGGCAAGTTATTGTAGACTATATAACAAAAATGTAGCTTAAAGGGTCTAATAAGTTTGACCTTAAAATGGTTATACGTATACACACACACACACACACACACACACACACACACACACACATATATATATATATATATATATATATATATATATATATATATATATATATATATATATATATATATATGTGTGTGTGTGTGTGTGTGTGTGTGTGTGTGTGTGTTTATTCTTTTATTCTTTTATAGCAAACATATTCTGTTGTTATTTCCACAATATTCTTCATTATATTGTCTTTCTAATCTAGAGGACATCTTATTTATTTTAATTTGGCTGGAACAAAAAAAAAGTTAAACTTTTTTCTTTAATTGGTCTAATTGTTAATTATTCTAGTTATGCCTTTAATTTGCGATTTAAGCACTATACTAGTATCTTGCAAAATAAGCAGTAACATATTATGCACTGTGGCAAAGACCAAAACAGATTTTATTAGAAAATTGGAATTAGGGCAGCCCAATATTAGAATTTGTTTTTTTCTCTGCCATATATATGGTGATATAAATACAATTTCACCAGATGACTTAAATAGTACCATTTGCAAAGTCATTAATTTAGATTGATTGGTATGATTTTTTAGGGAGTGAAATAAATAAATATATAATAAATATATTTTTATGTATTTATATGCATATAATAAACAAGCTACAATAATAAATAAACACAATTAAGCAAATATTTAAGTAAAATAAACCATGTTTTCTGGTTTTCTGGAGAGAGTCAAACAGCATTCAGGTACAGAAAAATTGAATAGTCAAGTGAAAAAGGCTCACTCACTCACATGCCTTAAAAACACATGAAGATGATAGACTTTTACTCTTCTATGGTTCAATTCTGCAGTGTCTAAGCAAATCTTGTGTGTTTTGATCTGTGGTTTCTGACCATCTATAATCACAACTCAACATTGCATATCGTGCGATGTGACTATTGCGGATATACACACATTGCTTTATCGATGATCAAACAATATGTTGTGCAGCCCTACTTCTAATTATAAAACACAATTCTCTATGTTAAACAGTACCACGGAAATATTTAAACAAGGATAAAAAAAATTCACTGGAGGGCTAAACTTTTTGTTTTCAATTGAACATATACAGTATCTGTGTGTTTTTATATATGCATATCAAATATAAACTGTGGACACTCATTATTTAAATCAGGGTTCAATGCTAAGGATTTTTTGACTGACCCGATTGGGACAGCGGTTCAGATTTTTACTTGCCCTGCCAATATTTTCACTGGCCCCACCAAAAAAAAAAAAAAAGTCGATAGCTATTTCTCAGTCACATGTTTTAAATATTGTGTTAAAATGTGTTTAAATCTAGACTTTAAATATTTTTTAAATATTTAATAAATGTAGAAGGTGCAAATCGTTGTATTGTACCCATGTAAATTTCTGCTTTGAAGACATTCTTGTAGCCTCATAATATGATCTTGTTGTCACTTCGCTCGCTGTACTGGTTTTGACCAGGTTACAAAAAAACGACATGCTCACAACATCCAATCAGATAAGAGTAACCGAAAAGCAATATGGTGCTTACAGCATCACAGAGAAGGTAGCATCTACTGGCTTAAAAGCACAAATTGTTTCTCAATTCTAAGACTGTATTCATACACAATTGACAAATAGTCACAGGCAAATTTAACTTTTGTGACAAAGCAGCACAGATCGGGCCAGTAACAATCCTGTCTACTGTCCCGAGCACCTCGCACGCTGACACCGGGCCATCGGACAGTCCTTATTGTTGAGCCCTGTAAATATTTAAATACAAAGTTATTTTGAATGTGATTAATCATGATCATGACTAATTGTTTGACAGAAAAATCGGTGTGTGTGTTGCTTTTATGAAATTACTTGAAGTCAACTTATCTTATATACAGTGATGGATGCATAGATTAAGAATATCATCAATATAATCATTTGATCAGGCAGTTTTACACACAGTTGTAAACCCTGCACAGTGCACATTATGCAGCACGCTATCATTCCTTCACAAACAGACAGTATCTATTGACTCCAATGATCTGTACATTGGGCATGTTCACTATGCTTTTGTTATGCAAGCGTTCATGGTTCAGCTATGTAATGTAAACACCGCCCTGCTCTAAATCGAGCTGCTGGGTCATATCAGCGAGACTATATTTGCCTACTAATAGAAATACATTTCAATTAGCATGGATGTACTTCCTGTCGGACTTAGCTAAATCCTTTATGTGAGTCATATGTCAGACTCGGAGCTTAGTCGAGGAAGCCATTCTGGTGTAAATGAGCACCGACTCTGAATAATTAAAACGCCTTACCGCTTCTCTTGTCCCAGCCTGGTCCTGTCCTCATCATATCACGGTCATATATAGATCCTGTTTTACACCTGGTAGTACAGTAAGACTCGTCCTCATTAATCCGTTTACAAGTAGATAGCACTAAATACGGGTGTAAACTGAAATATTTTGAGCTCATCCACTTTTGATCACTTCACTTTTGTTTATGGTAAAATGGTAGATATTGTTACAGTGGAATAAATTGTCATTTGTTATTTTTTTACTTCACTACGATATCATATTTCAAAATTAAGCTGATGTGTAATGTAGCTGTTTGAACATAAACAACATCTCTGGATGTATTATGCTCAGGTTCAATGCAAAGGGAAACAGGCTTTTACAGAGTTAGCTTAGCAAAGCCTACAGTGAACAAAGTTTAAAGGCGTGGTCAGATGGGCTCTAATGTTATAGCAGAGAAAGCTAAAATGCTGTCTAAACGCTGCTATTTCCACAGAGCTTCTTCTGTTTCTGTATTTGGGCTTCCAAAGGACACGACACAAAGATAGAAGTGTTTACAGTTTAATTTTAATTATGTTCCAGAGAGTTATACAAAATAAATACGCAGCATTTGTTTGTACAACGTATATTGTTGGTAGTTCTGCTGTTTTGTTTCTGGTTCATCATCTTGTGATATTTTTTACTTTTGTGCTGCTGGTCTGACTTAAATAAATTTGTGTTTAAAAATTACTTCTTGCTTAAATCTGTCTTGTGTATTAGTTGTAATAATGCAAGTTAATTAAAACCAACAGAAGTTGACCAACAGTCTATTTGATGTTATATTTAATGGGAGCATAAAATGTTCTTTGGAAACTCAAAAATGACTTTTAACAGTAATGTATTACTTCTTGGTGTAAGTTATCTTTTTTCGTAGAAAGTAATTGAGTTACGTATTGAATTTACTATTTATCAGTCACTAGCACAACACTGGTCACACAGCAGCCATACAGTAGTTATTGGGGTCACCTGTGATGACTGGTAAGTAGTGCTTGTGTTCTGTTTGCCAGTGTAGTTCCTTCAATTGTTCATAGCATGCTGGTTAGCCTTGTATCTGTGTTCAGTAACGTCTAAAATGAGCCGGACGGTAGAGTCAGTTGATTGTGTGTTTTTGCTGGAAGGAGAATGGTAGACTCTCTGACTCACTGTCTTTGCGCTCTGATGTGACATTACTTCTCTGATCACGTTCTGGTTTTGTCTGTAGTACTCACTCACACACACACACACACACACACACACACACACACACACACACACACACACACACACACACACACACACACACACACACACAAACACGCATATCTCCCCGGATCCCACTGCCAACGCGCTCTAAAAATATCTGCATCAGAAGCCCTTCTAACTGAGTGTGTGCGTATGTGTGTGTGTGTGTTGGGATGAATCATTGAAGCACAGAAAGCTACTCGACTGATCCCTCGCTTTCTGTCTCTGTGAATGTGAAGGAAATAGAGAGGAACAAGGGAACAGAGAGAGAGAGAGATAGAGAGAGATTGAGAGAGAGTTAAAGAGGGCATTATTTTCCAAGAATGGCCTGCTGAATACATGCTTGATCAATTACAACAGGCAGAGATATTTTGGTCAAGGAGAGAGTAAATGCTCATAAGCGTGGATAAAAAAATATGAAGAATAAAAGTAAAAAATTGAAAGCGGGTTTTCCATGGATGGGTTGGCTAACAGTCTGAAAAAATGAAACTGATAATACAGTTTTTCTTGATTGCTTTGATGCAGCCGTCAACTGATACTCCACATTATCAAAACAATTACCAGACAGGCCTAAAACAGTGGGACTCATGGTCAAAATAAAATATTTTGCTTGCGCATACCGTGTCAAAACGTTTAAAATATGCAACAAAAGCTAGTTTTACCTTCAAACAACACAACTTGCTAACAAGTATATGAGCTCTTTCAGTTGATCATTAGACAACAGACAACAAAATACAAAATACAGAAATTAGTGTGAATCAGTGCACCATTGCTTGACATTGTAGCCTATTGCCAATGGCATTTGTTGTCTTTCTTTTTGGGCTGTCAAATTTGCCTTTTTGCAAAGCTGAAAACTGAAAAAGTTTTGAAAACTGAAATACTGTATACAAAATGAGAAAAAAAAACAGACAAAAGTAATACAATCCTAATATTAGAGAAAACACATGTAAACCAATATACAGTCAAATCTATTGGGAGTATAGGACATAGAGGCTATTGACCTCCTCCATCCATGCTGGCACAGAAAAACACAGACCTTCCACCATTTTTAATGTTTGCAGACTGATTGCTAATTGAAGATTTGTGTGAAGGAGTGTCAAACCGGTGCTTCAGTGATTAAATACTGATCTTGGTAGTTTCTAATGGTTAGAAATAGATGGTTTCTGTTTGGTTATCATAACTAAAACAATGAAGATTGGACTGCTTGAATGACATTCGTGTTAACTGTTTCGAAAAATGGTGGGGAAAATGTGTCAACCCAATGAGAAAGGGTTTTTTACATTTGCAAGACCTGTCTTCTGCTCTGCTGGGATAGCGATAATGAAAATGTAGTGGAACCTAGTTACTTTAACCAGATCAAAGCAAACAAGAAAATAGTAATGGTCTAATAATGAAAGGATGCCATATAGGGCTGCATGTGTATCTTTTGCATGTGTTTTTGATGCCTGTGATTGTGTGATGATTTTAAAAGCATTCAGGTATAAAACAATTTAACCATTTGTAAACACAACTACTTTTATTGAATTATTTTTCTTTTTATCATTCAGTTACTGCACTTGAGTACTGTTAGACTCTGGACATGATAAAACACTTTCTTTCAATAGTATTTTTTCTTGATTGTATTTATAGATTGTTATGCATGAATTACTGACAACACATGACAACACAGAAATGTATAGCAAATAACACAGACCGCAATGAAAATGTGTCGGAGAACCCCAAATATTGTATAGATTGTTAATTAGATTATATGGAGATGCACTCACACTGCAGAATCATCCTGATCGATCTAACATTATAAATTCTTTCCAAAAAAAAGATTTTAAGTCATCTGGTGAAGTTGTAATTATAAGGCAATATATATCGCAAAATTAAAAATATCGCAATGTTAGATTTTTCCAATATTGTACAGCCCTAATAATATATATATACAGATGCAATCAGAATGATACACCCCCTGAATTGTTAGCCTCCTAATTAGCATTTCACACAAGATAAGCATTAATAAAACGCGCTGCATTCCACACAACAACACAAAGAACAGAACACAATGGAAATGTTTTAAGGGGACCAACAACGTGACGGCAGCCATTGAAGTAGGAGATCTTTGAAAGGTGAGGGTTTTTTTTGTTTGTTTGTTTGTTTGTTAAACCGATACCTGTCTTTAGTATTTATAAGCCTAAATAACCATAACCTCCATAACCAGGTCACGTTTTAGGGAAACATTTCTGTTGTGTTTTGTGAATTGCAGCGTGTTTTATTAATGTTTGTGTTGTGTGAGAAAAGCAGCGCATTTTATTAATGTTTGTGTTGTAACCAATTGCTGTGTGTTTCTTCAGTTGTTGTGAGAGTTTGCAACACGTGTGATGTCAAATTGGTGAAGATAGTTTCTTAATTTGCAGGTGTTTTTTTGTAATTGCATATGCTTTCTTAAATTGCAGCGCATGAAGCTCTCTCAGCCACCGTAGGATAGGGTTATTAGGCAAGTTGGTTTGTTCTGTAGACTACCAAATATAAATATATATACCTTATATTGACCTTAAAATGGTTTTTAAAAAAAATAAAAACTGCGTTTAATCTAGCCGAAATAAAATAAATAAGACTTTCTCCAGAAGAAAAAAAAATTACAGACATACTGTAAAAATGTCCTTGCTCTGTTAAACATCATTTATAAAATATTTAAAAAAGAAACAAAAAATCAAAGGGGGTTTAATAATTCTGATTGCAAATGTATATATAAATAAATGTATAAAATATAGTCCTAATTAAGGAAAGAAAATGTAATTATTGTTTATTTATTTATTTAAAAAAACCAATATAAGATAAAAAAATCAACCATACAAAATGTGATTGAAATAAATATACATTTTATTTAAATAAAAATAAAAAATTATTAAAATTAAATTAATTAATCATAATAAATGCATGTGTTAATTGATTAATTAAAAAGAGTAGGCAAACAGGTAGGACTTTAACTTACAGTTAATATCAAGTGTACCTAAAATGTATTTATTATAATAATAACTGGGATAATAAGTAATTACTATGAAATATGTTGTATATTTTCTCTAATAAATGTTAGTCCTATTAAGCTTAAAATAGAATAAAAATGCAGTTATTACCTTACATTTTAGTATTTATTCATTAATTACTTTGAGAAGTACATTCTACTGTAACAATGATATATTTCTGCAATAATTATCATCAAGTTCATTCGTTCATTCATTCGTATTCCTTTAGCTTAGTCCCTTTATTCATTAGGGGTCGCCACAGCGGATGGCCTTCCAGCTACAACCCAGTACTGGGAAACATCCATACACTCTCATTTACACACATACACTAAGGCCAATTTGGTTTATTCAATTCACCCATAGCACATGTCTTTGGACTGTGGGTGAAACTGGAGCACCCTGAGGAAACCCATGCCAACACAGGGAGAACATGCAAACTCCACTCAGAAATGCCAACTGACAATACTGTCAAATCAATGCAATTAAACACATGGGAAAGCTGTCATGATACTTAAAAAAAAGTACAATAAAACATTAATGTCAATCATTTTTCTGCTAACCTCAATTAAAAAAGCATGCCAAGCTGAAGCCATTAAACGTCAAATATAAACATAAACCTCATTTGGCAAATAATTAATTGACAGAAAAGGACCTGAGGGAATTTAGTCAGCTCATTTCAAAAGTCCATCACACTCCGCAGATCACCATATGTAAATGAGGGTTTCTGAGTGTCGCCGCATGTTTAGTATGTGTTGATTAAACACTGCTGTGCAATGTTTGCATTTTCACAAGGGTGTGACGGATACGTGCATGATCAGGTTCACATTCCAAGGACTGCACTTCCTGTCAGTCAAATGATTCCACTCTCTTAAGAAGAACAGTGGAGTGAAAAGTGCAGAATAGGTGCTCGACGTAACAGAGCGCAGAAAATTATCACATCATATCGAATTACATAAAGGGCAGATGCTGTAGGTGAATAGAGAAAAAAACTGACAATTATCATATACTTTTCCTAACACATTTTCTAAAATGTATAAATAATTCATAAAATATGCACTTTACATACATTTCTACTACAAAAATAAGCTTATGCCTCAGTAAAAACAATCAGAATATAGATATGGATAAAATTTGGTGCAGAAATGGACATTATGACATACTGCAGGAGAAAAAAATACAAATTTTAAGGAAACATCCTTTAAAAATATGTAGTGTAAAATAAATTGACACCCATAAATTGATCAAGCGAACACTTTAATATGTTTTCTCCATATTAGACTGCAAAAACTCAGTGAAAATCATGAAAAAAGCATGAAAAGCCTGCCCTAAGTACAGCTTCCGGGTCAAACGTCAAATCCGAATCACACAGGTATTAAAGCACGCCATCGCTTCATCATGAAACAACCAAGATGAAGATGACAAAAGCGAACAAATTAGAAGTAAATGTACACCATTAAATAATATATATCTATATGACACAGTGACACAGTTGAAATCAGAATTATTAAACCTTCTTTGAAATTTTTTTCTTTTTTAAATATTTCCCTAATGATGTTTAACAGAGCAAGGAAATTTTTACAGTATGTCTGATAATATTTTTTCTTCTGGAAAAAAGTCTTATTTGTTTTATTTCGGCTAGAATAAAAGCTGTTTTACATTTTTTAAATAAACATTTTAAGGTCAAAATTATTTGCCCCTTTAAGCTATATATTTGATAACCTACAGAACAAACCATCATTATACAATAACTTGCCTAATTACCCTAACCTGCCTAGTTAACCTAATAAACCTAGTTAAGCCTTTAAGCTGTATAGAAGTGTCTTGAACAATATCTAGTAAAATATTATTTACTGTCATCATGGCAAAGATAAAATAAATCAGTTATAAACAGGGGGCTCATAAATCAGGGGCTTTAATCATTCTGACTTCAACTGTCGACACCAATGTATTTTCATTTTTCTTTTCCTTTACTCACTGACTCCTGACACTTGACAGAGGGTGTGTCTAAAGCGTTGTGCCGACACAAACGTCAGTGTTGACAGCCAATTACATCCAACTTAGATGCATATTTGCATAAAGTGATCTGATTGGCTGACGGCTATGTTGGTGCTTGAAAAGTTGAAAGTTTTTAAACTTCTGCAGCAAGCGATGGACCCGAAATTCAATTCAAAAACGTGTGCTGTCACTCCATTCAAAGTCAGTGGAAAGTGTCAATGCCCTGTGAGAACATAGGGGTGACGACCCAGCACACTGCCCATAACATTTTTTCTCTGAGCACCGTTCTGACCATTGTAAATCTTAATGTCCTCATACTGTGCCTACAAGCTTTTTTATTTGTCCCAGATGTGTACCATTGTGTGTTGAATTTGTAACTTCACAAGCTCGGCAACACTGTCTTTATAACATCCTTGTTTCAGCAGATGCCTTCAAAGTCTATTGAAGCCAACCCTGAAATGATTAGCCTGAAAGGCATAACAACTAATGCTAAAGCTGTCACTATGGCAGTGCGCAGGGAAGAAGACCAAAAGCTGCTCTGTGATTGGCTAAACAAGCTTCACGTGACCAAGTTAGCGTTACAGGTTTTCCAAAGGTAAGTATCCCACTGGGGTAACATTTCCACTGTAGTAAGAAAATCTTTGATGCCGTCAATCTGCTGTTGAACATTCTCCTCAGCCCAAATGCTCAGGAGAGCCCTGGTATTTTCATTTGATTAGTACTGTCTTTTCTCCTTTCTCTCTTTCTATTTTTATGCATGTACTCTACGTTTGTGCTCGATAGCTAAATTAGAAAAATGGAAATATTGCTACAGACCCTCTGTACCTGACTCAAACTCCACTTTTGCTTTCAAGCCATTCCAAAACCTCAGGTAGTTCATTTTGGCCCAAGGTATTCAGAGGGCCAAAAAGTCTAGCCTTTGGCTACAAGAAGAACCCCAAAAGAGGCCTGATCAGGCTTCAAAAATTACTATGGACACACTGGCACACTCACTTTAGGTGCAACGGTAAAAAAACACAAGTGTCTCGCCAATCTCTCCTCTGCTTCCAAGAATCCATCAGTCCCGGCAGGACCTGTCAATCACAAAGACCTCAAGCATCTTGCAGCACATAATGGAAGCTGTCCGGCCTGTGAAACCGCCCCTCCCCTACACACACACACACACACACACACACACACACACACGCACGCACAGTCTACGATAAACACATCACCTCCCTTAGCTTGCTCCTTATCTGCCACATGTCTTTCTCTGGCAGCTTCAGAGTGCAGAAAGACCAGGCGCGTCCCTGCTGAAGGCTTCCCTTTAATTCTTCCTCTAAATCTCACATGAGGATTGACTCATCTCGGCCCCGTCTCGCTGAAAGACTCGCTCTGATCTCCACCTTCTGGCTTCTCGGTGGCCAGTGTCCCTGACCTTGACAAAACAGCCTGCAGGCATGTGTAGGAAAGAACTAGAACTGATTCATACAAGCATTCATTATACATTCGTTTTGCCATTTATCTCATTGGTCTTTTTGCAGCTACAAGTCAGCTAGCAGTCTTTGGAGTTTTACAGGGACAGAACATTCTGTCATCACTTACCCCATACTCGCTTTAAACCTAGTCTAGTCCTCAAAACAGTCTGTAAATTCATTATTTGCTTCTAAAATGAACATTCAAAAACTGATCTATTGTCATAAAATGAAAATAGTTTCCCTTATGTGGTGTATACATGAGAGAAATAACTACTCATAATTATTTAAGCCTTTAAATGTCACTTTAAGCTGTATAGAAGTGTCTTGAAAAATAAGTAGTAACATAATATGCACTGTCATCATGGCAAAAATAAAAAAAAATTAGTTATTAGAAATGAGTTATTAAAACTATTGTGTTTAGCGATGTTTTGAAAAAATCCGTTAAACAGAAATTGTGGAAAAAAAAAATAGGGGGGCTAATAATTCTGACTTCAACTGTTTATATATTTGAATTGCGTATATTATTCATTTATTCATTCATTTTCCTTCGGCTTAGTCTCTTATTTATTAGAGGTCTGATTATTTATCTATAGTACCTTATTAATCACAGCGGAATGAACTTATCCAGCATACGCAACAAATGCCCCACCCAGTGCACACACAGACTTTACTTGACGGGCTGCCCAGGTATATTAACGGCCGTCCAAGTATATTTGGTGACATTTATTTTTTATTATTATCATTCTTTAACACTTTTTTTTTTGTATTCGCCCAAAAGCCAAACATCCGTGATCCATTAACTAGTGGAAAAAGTCCTCTCCCCCAGCATGTTTCCTACTTCTCCTAGTGTGTGCGAAAGAACTGTCAACAGACAATCTCAATGCTCTGCAGAAACCCACGGAGACGCATCTTTTTGGGACTTTTGGGGAAAATACGCCCGTCCAGGGTTTCTAAATCTCCTAAAATGTCGTTATTATAAGCCGTCGTTATTTACTTTAAGCCTCATTTACTTTCGCTTGACTTCGCAGCTGACAGCACATGCGCAGAAAAGACAGTGCAGCGCTTAATAAGCTCATTTGCCTTATTTAAATAATCTACTCTATTTATTCTTGTATTTATTATACATTTTAGTGGTTTTATTTCATAGATGTTTTTATTCCTTTATGTCATTTATTTCTCATTTGCTGTATATTTATTTTTTTATTTAATGACACTGATGTATTACATATTTTATACATATTTAACATGCTCTGGCAATACTCTACAAAATGCCAGCAGCAGATTTTACCTGTCAGTGAGTGCACATGGCTCCTTAAAAGAAAGTAAAAACTAAACAAATAGTGGATTTCAGTCTTTAAAAAAATAAAATAAAAAACTAAACAAAACTTTAATCTATTAAAAAGAAAGTGTATAATTAATACAAATATTGTTCAAAATGTATTGTTTATGTCACATGTGTAAAAGGTGTGTTTTAATCAGGCTACCATAGCAAGTATATTTCATGCCTGTGGGAAGCAATGATCACCCAAACACACTTTCATTTACACACGCAATCATACTGTACACTACAGCCAATTCATTCATCCAATTCACCTTTTTGGGCTGTGGGGAAAAACCCACACGAACATTAGGAGAACATGCAAACTCCACACAGAAATGCTAACTGGACCAGCTGAGACTCGACCTAGCAACCTTCTAGCAACCTTCTTGCTTTGAGGCAGCAGTGCTAACCATTGAGCCACCTTGCCACCCGAATTAAATATATAAACTCAGAAAAGTAAAAACAGAGCCTATAAGATCATATTTGATGTTTAAATACGAATGTCAGACAAGGCTTTTGTTAACCAATGAGATTGTGTGTGGGTGTGGCTAACAGACTATACAAATGCAACATCACAACAACACAAATCTATGCAAACTGAAATTGCCGCACAAAGGTATGCCTGTGCTTGGATACAGAGGAAATAGAACAAAAATACAACACCAGCAGTAAGGAAATAGTGGACAGTGACTAATTACACCCTTTAGCAAAAATCTAATTATAAGCAAAAGATATTCCTCACTGATACTGTAAAGTGTGAAAATAATAATGTTAATATGTGGATTTGTAAGGCACGCCTGATAAGGATGTTTCAATTGTTTTGTTTCATTATCTGGCTGATAACAGAGTGAGAAAGGACCAGTTTGATAATAACTTCCATTAAAAAAGCAGCTCCTTTGAACACGTTACACATTGTGTCTGAGACATCCGTCCTGCGGCTGACCTTTCCTCTGAGTCTTTATCAAGGAGCACACAGGGGAAATGACAGCGCTTCGGTCCATCCTGCCTGATTCACTACAGTGATGCTATGCAAAGTACATTTAAAAGATGTCAATTTTACAAAAAGAGTTAAATGTACATATTATTTGTCTTTTTTATGGCCTCCTCAAGAGCTGCATGATAATGGTTCAACTAATAATCATAATTATTTTGCTAAAAATAATCATTTATAATTTATTTATAAGATCATTTAGTGTTCTTGCACCCAAACTCTGGAACTCTCTACCACGCTCACTCCGTTCTGCTAATAATATCTCAGGACTCAAATCTTTACTTAAAACTCACTGAATGCTTCACTTCTGATCTGACAAACTGAGCACTTTATCTGACCCACCTGTACTCTGCTCATTTGTCTCTTAGGTCTTGTTTTAGTATTTCCAGTGTGTTACATTTGACTTTCTGTATGTTTGTGTATCTAATGCTGTCTCTACATTTATCTGCTTGTACTATATCTTTTTGTCGCATTCTTTGTAAAGTGTCCTTGAGCTCTGGAAAGGCGCTATATAAATATAAATTAATATTATTATTATAATTTGTTATAAATGTGTAAAATTTATAAAGATCATATCACATCTATCACTGACTCGGTCCCAGTCATTCCCCTCGCTGGCCAGCAGAGGTCATCATCACCGGACTTCTAACACATTACGTCATCCTTATTGACTGATTGTCACACACACACCTGCAGCACATCTCATAATCACCTGGCACACACATTTAAGCAGCACTCACACACGCTTCAGTGCGAAGTCTTGTTCTGCCCCGGCTAACACTACTGAGCGTTTCTCATCCTTGCCTGCTTTCCCATTGATTACCTTGGTCTGTATCTCGACCTTGTTTTGCCTGCCGCCTGCCCTGAACCCTAGCCTGAATACCGACTTTGATCCTCGTCGCCTGCCTCTGACCCATGCCTGAATACTCACCTTGTGTTTGCCTGCCACCAGCCCTTCGACTTGATACTACTGTTTGATGTGAGTTCGAACATGCATAACATCTGTGTGCTTATTGTTATTAAACTCTGTTTAATAAACATACTGCAAATGGATCCCTCTGTGTCAGACCCTACGTTACAACATCTGTTTTTATTTAGGACGTTAATATTAGAGCTAGGCCGATAAACAGTGATATATCAAATCATGATAAAATTTGACAGTAACAATAGCTACATGTATGTTTTCATCCAAAATTGCTAATTAAATTTATGCGCAAAACTGGAATATTGCATAAAAGATGTGTGAATAAAGCATCCAAAGAACCAAAGAAAACAAAATCGACACTTCCAAATATTAACAGTAAATACAGAATTTGCTCTGGTAGAAGCTGCGTGAATCTTTTTTTCATTTAAAAAATGACTTGCGCCTCAAAAGGCAAACCTGACACGCAGTGAACGCGTGATGGCATTTGAAGGCATGCGACACGAAGCACAGATGATCTTGATTCTTGATTTCTTGGTCAATAATATAATAACACTAATACTTAAACAGTAAGGCATTTGAGAATGATCAAAACAACATTTCAGATTCACACATTTTTATCATCACATGATCTCTTGCACATACTGGAATTTGTTCGCTAAAAGTGTTTTCTTCGCAGTTTATACACATAACTTCTTAAAGAATAAAAAGTTTATCCTACTCAGTTATGCACATACGTTTAAACATTTAAATATGTTATGCCATTTAATGGACCTTATAACTTTTGTGGCTTTAGTCATTGTTGGGAAGCGCTTTTAAATCTGGACGCATTGATAACTTAATTCAAAATATATATTGTTATCATTCGATATGGAAAATAATTATCGAGATTACATTGTTGGCATATCGCCCAGCCCTAGTTAATAAAAAAATTGAATTAAAATTACTGCATTTACACAAAGGCACAAACAAAAGAAACAGCAACTCAAATGCTAGTCTGTTTTCTTGTTATTTATTACTATTTATTCACATTAGGAAGTCTTACAGTAGGTGAATCAAAAAAATCCATTCTCAAAAACTAAAACTGTGATCATATTTATATTAATTACAAGCGCTGCGTGACATTTAAGGTAACATTGTAATTTTTTGTTTTAACAACATTCAAGATGACATTATCAGTGTCACTCACTGTGTAAAAATAAACAATAGCACATCTTGACAGTCCAAAAGCATTGACTGTGTGATGAAGTCTATTAAAATGCAGTTGAAAAAACCTTATAATTGATGCTATGAGTGCGACATAGTGGCTCACTGGTTACACTGTCAGAAAGAAGGTCACTGGTTCAAGTTCCGACTGGGTCAGTTGGCATTTTTGTCTAGAGTTTGGATGTTCTGCCCGTGTTAGTGTGGATTTCCTCCAGGGGTGCTCCGGTTTCACTCACAGTCCAAAAACATGCGCTATACTGTTTGTGAATGAGAAAGTGTATGGGTGTTACCCAGTGCTGAGTGGCGGCTGGGAGGGCATCTGCTGTGTAAAACATATGCTAGATAAGTTGGCATTCCATTCCGCTATGGCAATCCCTGATTAATTATAAGGACTAAGTCTGAAGGAAAATGAATGGTATTATGATATAGTTATATAGTAATAATCACACAAGCAACAGTACTGCTTTCCTAAATTTCAGCAAAAATGTGATACTGATTTTATTCAATAGTTCAACAAATCAAAAGTAAAAGGTGATGGAGTTACATTCTTTATTATTTTCTTTTTGTCGACAAAAATGGTTCCAAACTAAGCTGAAACAAACCATTTGTGCATCTCATCTGACTGCAGTGTTTAGTCTTGAACAAATCAATCAGTGATTCAATGATCCATTTAAAAATGCTTCTAAATGAATCAGCTGTTTTGAATAAACGATTGTATGAATTCCTCATTAAACCAGGCACTTAATGCCACCTCCTTTCAGTTTTAGTGTCAACTTTATTTACTCATGACTAGGCATGGGATGAAAACCGTGTTCAAGGTATACTGCGGTTTGGAAAAGCCAAGGTTTTAAAACCGTCAACATTTTCTGCTATACCTTTCATAAGGTACGAGTAAGATTTTTTATTGACTTTTTTGGGGTTTTTATTTAGGACAGTAGTATTTACAGCAGAAAAGATATCCAAAGATGCTGTTTTAAATTGTAAAAAAAAATCAGTTTTTGAAACAAATGAAGGCAGCAGAGTTTATTTAGCCTGACATGTTTACTGATCCAAAATATTAAAATTTTATTTAATAATATGTTTCTCAAAATAAAATATATTGTGTACCAAGGGCAAAAATGTTTTGTTTTTTCCCCAGACATTCAAAAAGAATTTATTTTGGAGCAGTAATCTCAACACCATGATACCGTGATATTTTAATCCAAAGTTATCATACCATCAGAAACTTATCCCGGCCTATGCCTACTCATGACAAGCCAATAAACCACACTAAACCACAGCTAAAAATGACTTTATCATTGTTAAATTACATTATCATTGGCCAGCAGCTAGCTCTCTGCAACTCTCACATGGTCGCCCACTGAAGCGAAGCAGGGCTGAGCCAGGTCAGTACCTGGAAGGGAGACCACATGGGAAAACTACTGTTAGTGAGGCCAGCAGGGGGCCACTCAACATGTGGTCTGTGTGAGTCCTAACACCCCAGTATAGTGAAAGGGACTCTATACTGCTCAGTAAGTGCAGTCTTTCGAATGAGATGTTAAACTGAGGTCCTGACTGTCCATCATGGCTTCCTAACCATCCCCATATCATAACTGGCTTCATCAATCTTTCTTCTTTCTACAAATGAATGTCTATGGTGTGCAGTCTTTAAGAAATTATTGTTACTGAGAAATGTCATTTTGTTAGCATTGCACACCTATTAGTTAATGCTAGCCTTTTTCATTAGAACAACAAAAATACTTTGTTGTAACACTATTGATTTTCACTTGCACTTATCGTCAACATTATGAGTCGTTTTTCGACATTCATACCCAAACTATTTTCACAATTTTCATTTTTTCCATTGTTGTGCAGCTCTTCAAAAGAAACTTCCCTAACCACAATCCTACTAATTCACAATAAAATATCACAAAAAATGCCCAGAAGGATCGTCATCATACAATAATAAACACAAAATCACAAAATCATACAATAATAACTTTGTCAGATGCTTTTGAATCTCACTTATCAGGCCATTATGTAACAATTCTTCTCTATTTAATCAATGCACTTCAGTGGCAGTGAAGGAATTAGCTCCCAATAAGCTGTCGACGTTATTACCAGATGCTTTTTTCGGTACACAGTATCTCTATAGATACTAGACTGGCAGCATTGTTGAGCAGGATCTGTGGAGAAAACAGATGCGGAGCTTGTCGTATATCGACACAAAGACTCACTTCAGGACGGACTAACTGGAAACACGCCAATCGATGTGCTTTGCCTTGAGCTTGCAGTCTGAGAAGGACCTCCAGGCCTCCATTTTCCCAAAATATCCCTGCTGTAAACAATAGTGATGTAATGATTTATCCTGTCTCTCATTCCAAGTGGAAATTGTTAACATTTATCTACAAGAACAGAGGCATGACTTTCATAATATGAGTTGCCTGATAAGTCATTGCTTGGTAACAGCGGTCGGGCGTCCCTGTGCAGAGACATGAATGGATATGAGGCCGTTCAATACTGTAATAAAGACGTGAACAGCCCCTTTGCGGAGGGAGAACCTTTCTGCTTGGTACACTGCAAGCTTTTGGTAATTACCAGAGTGCCAGAGAGCATATGAATAAATTCATGAGCTCTGACTCAGGTAATTAACTCATTGTTTAGTAATTAGAGATCATGAGAAAAAGAAAAAGAGAATGAAAGAGAGAGAGAACGAGGAGAACATTTATGGGAGAAAATATAATTCAGAGTACAGGAAACTAGGAGTGTCAAAAGTCATTCTTAAAAGAATAGTTCAGCCAAAAATGAACATTCTGTCATTATTTACATCCTTCAGTTGTTCAGACCTGTTTGAGTTTCATTCTTTTGTTGAACACAAAGAAAGATATTTTGACGTAAACGGAAAACCTATAACCATTGACTTCCATAGTATTTGTTTTTCCTACTGTAGAAGTCAATGGTTACAGGCTTTCACCTTTCTTCAAAATATATTTTGTGTTCAACAAATTCAAAGAAGCCTCTAAAAGTTTTCTTCCTCTTTGTCTGCTTCTTGAATCTGATTGGCTGATAGCCGTGCAATATTCTACCAGTAACAGCACTTGTCCAGCCTTTTGTATGTTGTAGTGCTGTATTTACACCATATATTGTAGTGTGCTAAGTGTGAGATGGGACTCATCCTAAAGTTTTAAAACCGGAGATGGCCATGTGTTTCTAATGAGTCTCCTTTTTTCGCTACTGCAGACTAGTTCAGTAAACAGAAAGAAAGAACAAATGCCTGCATGTGTTTAGCGTTTTTCCTTATCACAAACACAAAAGTAATCTGGAAGTGATTACTCACCTGTTCATATGTTCTAGCTGCAACCCAGTATTGGGAAACATCCATACACACTCATTCACACTCATACACTACGCCAATTTAGTTTATTCAATTCACCGGTACTGCATGTTTTTGGACTGTGATTTATACATTCCTGTGTGTATTTATATGTATATAATTATGCACAGTAAACACATATACTGCATCATGTAAACATAAACTTTTATTTTATATGTGATTAATCGTTTGGCAGCACTAATTATATTGCATACATAGAGTCACATGACTGATGATGTCACCACAACGTTGAATTACAGGTAATAATATTTTACAACACACTGTAAAATTTTTACAAGCAAACATAAGTTCCTTTAGGCAATATCTAGATTTAATTTTTTTTTTTGCTGAAATTCCATTCAATATTAAATCTCTTAAGCTTAATAATAATAATACGTTTCTTAAAGTTTTTTTCTTATTGATTGAGGCTTTCCTAATTTCCTTTTTTTTGTTATTGTATTTTCTTTTCAATGCAGTGATGTTACTTTTCATGTGTTCAATAAAAAACAAATAAATAAATAAAATATTTTACAACATTATTGCTCTTAATGCATCTAACTGGTTAATATCAGTACATGATACACTCTCAATGAGCTATTCATCCAAAATAACCCACGAGTGTGATCAGACTGTACATGATCTCATTTTAAACACTTGTATAAATGAAATAAACAGATTTGAAACATTCATTTGAGGACATATCATTTTAGATGGTGAGCAAATCTGTTTAGCGCTTGTTACTCAAAAACATTTGACCACAAAAGGCCTTACAAACTCTTTTTATACTCTGAGGCGAGAACAAAAATGTTCAATAAAAATGTTGAAATAAAGACTTTCTCCAGAAGAAAAAATATAATAGAAAACACTGTGAAAACTTCCTTGTTCTGTTAAACATAATTTGTGAAATATTTTAAAAAGAAAAAAAAAAATTCACAGGAGGGTGAATAATTTTGCCTTCAACTGTAATCTATCTTGAATAAACCCACTGTTACTGATACACTCAAATGATCAAATTTTTACAATCACCTACCAGTACTCTTGACATCCCTACAGCAGGCTAACAAAAATATAGACTGCGAGACGTGAAGGAAAAGGAAGCTGTAGAACGACACCGAATGGGAGATTTCCATTTAGAGCGACGAGAGACGACTGAATGACAAAATGAGGGAGTGTGAAATGACACCAGAAGCAGAGAGAGATCCCTGTCAGAAATCAAAGCTGAACAGACACGGTGACGGGTTTATCCACGCGCCGCTGGGCCCGACTGCAGCTCAAGCAGCATCAGATCCTGTTCCTCTACACGCAGACACACAAACGTCACCTTACGCCACATATCACATTCAGTCTATATGTGCACTAACACATTCCGACAGGCTGGAAGATGCTTGCTTTCCAAACAGGACGAGAAGCTAAATTAGTTCAACGACAGAAGCTAAATATTTCCACTGTCGTATACGGCGCTGAGAGGGAAGATGGGTCATGTGGGGCGAAGAAGATCAAGACGTCGATGAAGGGAAAGTAGGCCTAGTTCAAAAGTAATGTGACGCTAGTAAATTTCTGCACTTACTGTGGCAGAAGTTCATTAAAAAAATGTTAATACGTAATTATCGTCAACTCATAAAAGAAATACTTCATGAAATTACATTTATTACTCAAATATTACACAGCTTTTATGTTAATAAACACAATACAAAACTGAAGAACAAACACATTGAGATGGAATACCTTACACATGGCAAAAGTACACAAACAGAAGTATACATGTTGTAATGTAATAGCCATTGAGCATTGCGCCACAAGCAAAATAGTACAGGTGGACCAATAGAAAATAGGGTGGGAATAGATGACAAAAAATACCCCTGAAAACACTGTCATTCCAAATCTCAAGATATCACACAGAGAGGCATTTATACTGTTTATATATGGTGTTTAAATACAAGTAAATGTATCTGTTATGGAGTGAATAAGGCAGCTATTGTATTATTATTATTATTATTATTATTATTAAGATGTTTCCAGGGAGTCAATTAGCATATTACAATGCTTTCTTGAAGAACAGAATGGGAAAAATACATCTGTCATTATTTTATAATATATTAATATTTCATAAGATTATTGTGTTTGTATTGTAAAAAATGTATTTGTAATGTTTTAACTTTTTTTTTTCTTGTTTTTTATTTTATGGCGTTTCTAAACGAACTGATTTGCAAAACTTTTGATTGCTCAGTGTAGGTTGATAAACTATAAACTATGAAATGTTTCAAACAGAACTGAAAATGTTACACTTTTACCAGTTAAAACAATTTGTACAGCCACAATGCTACTGTTGTGATTGCTAGTGGTGTTGTCTTCACTGGCAATTACTTCCTGTAGTCCATTGTAATCACCAGCTGTGTTATACCTGTTGAAGATTACTTCCTACAACTCCCAGAAATATTTGAGCCAATCACTCCTGCCTCAGCTGACAGCCATTTGGGCACACACACTTACAGCTGAAACTCATCATCACTGATTACACGAACAATAAATACTCTTTAGTTTCTCATTCACATTGCTGAGAATTAATTTGCTGTTACTGTCATTTAAAGCATTTTCTTTGTCTCTTGTTTTTTTGACTGTTTATTGTTTTCTGATTCCTTGCCGGCTGCCCTAAATTTGCCTGTCTTTGAATTACACTCTTGGATCATCTACTTCACTGTTTATGCTGGTTTTCAACCCCTTTCTGTGTGACCATTCTTAATAAAGTTGCATTTGCTACTACCCGTTTGCACATCATGCATTCGCCACAGCTACATTGTGTACTCTCAAAAAATTATTTTGCTGCTTGTTCAAACTACTTATTAAAAATTAGCTGAAACAACACAATTATTGAGATGTTTTTGGGACAACTTAATTGTTTTATGTTCAATCCACTTAAATTTGTTAACTTAATGTATTTGTTTTTGGAATAACATGAGTGAATTGTGTGGAACCCTTCTTTTTTAAAGTGTATCGTACAGTAGGCTGGTAAAATATAGTGAAATGTTTTAACAAAGTTGTAATAAACATGGACTAAAGGCTGATTTATACTTCTGCGTCAAACGCCGGCGTATGCTATGGCGCTGACGCATAGCCCTTTGCCGTGGCCGTAGGCGTCGCTGACGTGCACCTCTCAAAAAATGTAACTACATGTCGCAACGACGCGTAGCGTAAGCTCTGTGATTGGTCGGCTTGGTAGCGCTGACGAGTCTGGTCGGGACCAAGAGCTGCATGAATGGTGCGAGCCTGATGAAGCGATTGTTTACAAGTGTGGAGTCCCGTGAAGGAGCTCCGGATGGAAAGTTTTGTTTTGTGTTTACCTCATGGTTAAAGTTGTTGCACGTCCGCCGGTTCCTGCCTCAAAATGAGCGAGTTTGAGCCACTTGTACATCCCGGAAGTGTTCAGGAAAAGCAAAAAAGCAGCTAAGAAACTCGACACAGAGGAACATTTACACCTCACTGCCAACTAGCGTTCTTCAAAAAAATTAAACTTTGATTTCTAACATAAAGCAGAGCTTTATGAAATTTGTTTAACTCAAAAAAGTCTGGCCACAGTAAAAACTGAACTGAGAAAATGAGTTGGGTCTAATTTTATTCTCAGAAATGTTGCGGCAGTTAGTTTAGATTTCACTTTGTATATGATGGACTTCAAAGAACCACACTGTATCTTTTATATATATATATATATATATATATATATATATATATATATATATATATATATATATATATATATATATATATAAACAATAAAACCGAGATAATTAGGGAAAACTGTGCAATGACGACATAGAAAACTGAAGGTAGGAACAAATACCAGAGCGGACTTTGAAAAAGAGGAAGTCAGACGTTGAGTCAGCAAGTGAAAGGCAGATAACTAGTAAGGGATCAATGTATGAAGAAAGAAGAAGAGAAACAAAGACACTTACTATATCTTTGTGTATCTGTATGACAAGGCTAACCTCACGCTACTCATTCTTACACACAAACAAACGACTGAAAGAAAATGACGCTGGTTATAAATTGTCACATGATCTGACAAACCACAAATAAGTCTCTTTCGTAAGAGGAATATCCACGGTTCTTACACCTTTTCCAAAATCAAATATAAAAACTTTTCAAGCACTTTCCTGATACATTTTCACATTTTTGGCAAGTGTGGTAAATGACATATTTATATATACATATACACACTTCACATTTCAGATGCTGCTTGTTATATAGTATAGTATTCTAATGAACATTTTGATGTTTTCCCTAAGCCCAGCATTGAATTACTGTCATTTACTCTTGTAAAATGTCATGTACTCGCATCTTAAATGTGTCATGTTTTATTTCAAATTTATATTTACTTTCAATTCATCCACTGTTCACTCAAGAAGCGGTAATCTCCATGAATTTTGTCTTCTCAGACTGCTTAATTAAAGGGATCACATAAAAACAGCCAGATCCCACAACAAACACATGACACACAGTACATACAGACTCCAGTTTTCATTTTATGCAAAAGAAAAAAAAGACAAAAATATGTATACATAAATACTTATCAATATTTAGTAATAAATATATATGTATATTATTATTGATTGATTGATTTAATAAATATTTGTTATAAATAACTATATAAATATTTATGAAATATTTATTAATATTAAATACATATTTCTATACAGTGGCCTCTCATTAATCATATACATTTAATTTATGTACATTATAAAAATAACCTGCAATTAGCATAATCTACAAAGTAGTTAGCTTTATTTTGAGCAATTATTATAGATGTTTTGAGGCTGTAAAACTGAATTTAACAAATCGACGATTCATTTATTCCGTAATGGCACCATACAACCGTGTAACTTCTACCTTCTTTTAGCATGTCCAGAAGTCTAACTTTTTGCACGATGGTTGGCATCTCCCTCTGCTTTTTGGATGCTAATGCAGATGCCTTTGACGGTGCAGAATGTTTCGTCGACATTGTGGGGTTTGTTGGGGAGAAAACTTGCAAACATACAGTACAGCACTTCAGAATCACACTGCTAGAGATTTTACCTCAATTTGACAAGCTTAACACATTCTGTACTGTACAGGTGAAAGGGCATGGAAGAGATCGATTGACAACGGTCTACAGCCAATCAGGACAGACAACACAATGCGCTGTAAAAAAAAAAAAAAAAAAAGCATGTCGAATTGCACTAATGAAATCTGTGAAATTGTGATACTACGAAAGGCGTTATAGTGAGAGCCACTTATATCAAATATATATTAATTAAATAAATAAATATATCTGTGTGCGCAAATGCCTTGTTGATGCCAGAGGTCAGAGGTGAATGGCCAGACTGGTTCGAGCTGATAGAAAGGCAACAGTAACTCTACAGTAACAGTAACAAAGAACCAAGGTATGCATAAGAGCATCTCTCAATGCACAGCACATCCAACCTTGAGGCAGATGGGCTACAGCAGCAAAAGACCACACCGGGTGCCACTTTTGTCAACTAAGAACAGGAAACTGAGGCTACAATTTGCACAGACTCACCAAAATTGGACAACAAAAGATTGGAAAAACTTTGCCT